>NW_010111560.1:17761-39591 GCF_000699245.1 Pterocles gutturalis
AAAAAACCTCATACACCTTACATTTATTTTCACAATGTACAAGGATGGCAGAGCACCCTGATACTCCCATTTTACAGACAGGAACATGTAAGGAGGGAAAACTTAACCACAAAATATTCTAGTTGTAAAACTATTTTCAAAGCATTTTCTCAGCACTCTTACTCTTTTCTTTAACTCTCCTTTTGCCTGTTAACTTTAGTATTTGATTAAGTATCTCTCCAGTCTGGAGTCTAATCCTAAAAAGTTATAGTACATACATTGCTACTCCTCGTGCAGTTTTCTGGCTGTATAAGAGAGAAGCATGTGTGAAAATATGATAATCACTAAATTATTACAAAATGCACTTAAGTAAACAAAATGAGTTTGTAGTTGTACTCGCAAAATAAAATCTACTTAGTGTTTCAGACTTCTACGAACAGGTTCAGACCCCTCCTCTCCCTCTGCACATACAGAAGAGGGAATTATGCACAGAACAGTCAAGGCAAAACACAACTACCACCAAGCATGTGAGGTTACTCTCATCCTAATTTTAACAGATTCAGTATTGTATGCTTTTTTCCCTGTCGATATCTCACAGTATATCAAACACAACTCGTTAAAAATGCATTACTTGCTGTAAACAGTTAAGAAAGAACATTATGCATTTTGAAAAAGGCTACTCAAGCAAACGTCCATCCTTTCCAACGAGAAGCACGAATACACAGCTCAGGCTTTTGGGGTATTTCAAAAGCATTAGCCTTTAAACGAAACCACCAGCTGTCAAATGTGCAGTCATCTCCATTAGTTAAGCTGTTTCTAAGAAATAGCTTAAGATTCTCCCTTGAAAAATGCTCTGCATTTGCATTTCCTACTGGATGAAACACCGTTTCCAAAAAGTAGTCGATGTCTCAGGCGGTGCCAACACACACCCTCCGGATGACGCAGCTCCTTCCACACGCAGTCAGGGTCCCGCTCCCCTTGCACAACTCCTTCGAGAGCAACCTCATCCTCCACCGGACACAGCAGCGATCACCTCTCACACGCAGCTTTTACTCTTCACTTAATTCCCATCACCATCGCTCACAGCTTTTTTTGGTGCATAATACACCCTCCAAAGTCCAACGCAAAGAGAGGTGGCGATAGCTTTTGTACAAACTGCTGAAAGGTAGTCTCAATACACATAAACGTCTAGCTTGAGACAAGTTTTCCTCAGGCTATTATTCTACTTTCATAGTAAATGTGATGCTCAGCTGTTTCTTAAACACTACGAGTGTCTCAGTCATTGCCTCTGTATCTAATATTGTTCAACAGCCACCTAGGTGATGCTGCTGCTGGAGCACCAGCTCGCGATGCTGCTGTCCAGCCAGGAACACGTTGGTTCGCTGTGTTAGGTAAGGACACCGAGCGTGTCATTGCTGCGTTTTATTTTAAAATGCTGTACAAGCATTAACTAATCTGCCCAGCACCCTGCGAGGGAGGTAAGTATTACTCTCTCCTATTTTACAGATGAAGAAACAGTTTAAGTGATTTGCCCCAGGCCACACAGCACGTCAGCGGGACAGCTGGGATTACTGCGACACTCTGTCCCCGCATCCCCGGTCAGCCTTCTAGGTCACTCGTGCCTCCCCTGCCAGCGGACAGCCAGGGCTCCCGGTCAGCCAAAGGAGAGACCGTCCCATGGCCCGGCCCTCAGCAAGGACAGGGTCTCCTGGAAAAGGGTCCACGCACGTAACCACAGGGCAGCTCAGGGTTTCATGTATTGAACTTGCCACCATGCATCCTAAAGGCCTCTAACATGATTCACTGAATTTTAAAATGTACCGTATCCACTGAGAAACTATTCACTTTACAAACTGCAGGGGTTTTTTTATTCATTGAGACCCCCAGAAAAATATCAGTATATCCACAGTCTCCTCCTCTTACTCCCCTGGAAGTTTAAGCTTCTTAAAGCCTTTTAAACCGGATTGAACCAGCGGCTGTTGTCCAACTTTGTCACATCCAATAATCTGAGAAAAGTCTGACATGGCTTTCAGGTGAACCCAAGTAGTTCTATTTGCATGTCTCAGCTAAACTGCTTGGAAAGACAGTCCAGCGCCACAGACACGCCAGAGTCTCCAGGACCGTTTTCCAGGAGCACCAAAAGGAAAAAGTATCTGAATCAGAAACCAGGATATGTAGATTTCCTCTGCATAGCAGCCTTTGAGTATTTACAGGCAGCGAGATTTCTTTACATTTAGATCATTCTCTCCCGGCTCCTGCACTAGCCTGAAAGGACTTGCCTGGATTTCCCTACCCCATGATTAGCCATTTTTAAGCAGCCCTCCGCTTGCTATGTACACACTGGTAGAGGAAAAAAATATTGGGGAACACATTTTATATTGCTGAAATGAAGTCCACCGAAGCCAGATTTTACAAGACATGACAACATATAATGCCAAACTGACACAAATTCTCATCTATGCGTTTTGGCTTTAATGGGTTAATTAGCTTGGCTGGATACAAATTTTAATTATCTGAGTTTGACATTAATGTCCTTGGAGTGTTGTCTATAAGGATTTGGGGAATCATAGACATTATTTTAGTTACTTCTGGAAACTGTGTGTTACACTGGGATTTAAATAGTAAGAACAGACAAGAATAGTGAGAACAGGTTGATCTATTTTGAAAAGTCAGACTCTGTGAAACAGGACAAACTGAGAAGAAGCCTGGTCTACCTTGCTAAATTCAGTTAGCCTTTAAGGAAGCCTTGTGGATATTATATTGAAGAGAAAGCCTGGAAAGTTAGGAAATAATCTCCCTTGAGGATAGGTGACAGGACAGAAATTTTAGATTAAGTATTTAATAGAATTCTGTATGTAATTGAGATTTAGAGTTAAGAGCTCTTCATCATCTAACACTTTCTCAGGTAGAAGGTAACCAGTCTTAAGATGGTTATATCCACACAGTGTTTATACAAGCCAGGCAACAACCACAACCTCAGTTACTGCCAGCAGCTCGGTTCCTCCTGAGTGAGACACAAGTACATGCACCTGAAGGCAGCACCTCAGCGGTTCTCGTTCCCCACCATGGGAATGCTGGAATGCCACCATCCCATTGCAGGTGCAGAAGGGAAGTTACACAGGCGAACCACAGAAGAGCATTTTGCATGCAAAATCTTTGATCAGCAATTTCTAGCACAATTGTGACCGAACCCCGAACAAAGCAAGAATACCTATCACACCATCTGTTAACGGAGTACGTTAACATTGCTGAGGCTGGAGGTAAAGCATCACGCAATCTAATGTACATACTCCACTCTGGAATTCTTTGGAGATGGAAGGTATTTCCCCGCAAAAGTGCAGTGCTACAGTACAATTACAAGTACTGTTAATGGGTTGAGTTACGGCATGTTATTTTAAGTGCTTTACTTACTTTCTTGCTTTTAAGGGTCTGCGTAAGTACATCAATCATCTGAGGATTCTTAACTGTATTTCAAAAAAATATATTTAATCTGCAACAAAATAGTTTGTTGGATAATTATTGGCTAAAAATATCACAGGTTACTGGAAACAAATAAGACCTACAGTGCTGCAGAAAGTAGTATCTACTAAGAGCTTTTCAAAACACCCTTCTGTTTGATTGTATTATTTTCTCTTTATTTTACTAAAGATACATTTGTTTTAAGATTCATAAGAGAAACCTGACTGCTTTTTGTGTATATGGATTTAAGCTCTCTTTGTGCTTGCAACAACATAAATAAATTCATTTTTTTATAATAGCAACTGTACTAGTTCTTTAAAACGCAATCCAACAATTTGTGCAGTAGCTTTGCACCTTTTAAAGACAACCTTCATTCTGTTTTCCATGTTTCCTTAGTGTCGAAACCGAAGTAATTTGGATTTTCTTCTGTACAAATTTGTACAGATAATTTGGCTTTAGGAACACTAAGTAAATGCAATGGATTTCTCTTTTAGATTCGCACACCTATGTAATTGCTAGAATTATATGAATACATTTAAATTCCTCCTAAATGAAGGAGGGTGGCATTCAGACAACTCCTCTGTTGCCTAGTAAGAATTATAAAAAGGTAGAGGCTTCTTTGAATCACAATATCTAACTTACAGAAAGGAGTCTATTCTCCTTACTTTCTTCCACTGTGTTCCGGTTAAAATACTGAGACTGTGGTCCTGTGAGAAACCAAACACCTCCAGGGAACTGCAGAGCAAATTTAGAGCACTTAGCACTCCACTGAATCACCTCCTATCTTAAAAAGAGTAAGGAAGGAACTGATGGAAGTTATCAGATTAAAAAGTGATAATCGCAAAAAATGCAAAAAAAAATGCTCAAAAGCACAGTGAAAGAAAATTCTCCAGCGTGCAGAAAAACAGCAGATTTTTTTTTTTAAATAAAAGCAACAGCTAGATTTCTTTGCAACATTGCCTGGATTTTTTTTGTTATTTTCCCCCAAAAAAGTGAGTAGGCAAGTTTGTGCTACACTCTTTACAATATAAAGGAAGTTCTTTTCATCCTTGGATGAAACATTAAAACCTCTAAAGGCCTCACTCGTTCACAGATGGGAAATGGAAAGCCTTCCTGTCATATATTTTGAAGACAATATCCTTTTTTCTGGAAATGCTGATAAGGAACAAATTCAAACTGGTCCTCATCCGCCTGGATCATCTTATTTATTAAAAACAATGGTATCTTTTAAACCCTGTATACTAAGCTATCGGTCAATTTTGATTGACACAAATATTTGTATTAAAGGTTACATACTGCAATTTACAACTGGGTACTATCACAATACTGTATGTTAATGTAATCAGTATTTTCATTTCATGAATTCATTTGCAGCATGACACTGCAAGGGTATTCTTACATATATTGAAGACACAATTGTTAAGTAGTTCAACAGTTCTCTTTAAGTGGGATTTTTTTTATCTGATAAATTTTTAACACAATAAAACCACTCCTATTTCTGTGTGCATGTTTTAATTTCCCACCTTTTAAAGTGTTTAGACACTTGGAATACCTAGCATACTGAATTAATCCACAAATATTTACAAGAAAAATCTATTTAATTTCTTTCTATAGTAACTACCACAGGGACCATTGTAATGAAAAATTTCCCATCTTAAAGAATTAATGCGATTACTGATATAGAGAAAAAATGTAATTTATATCATCACAAACACGTAAAAGATATAATCCCATATTCACAAAAAGATTCTTTATTCCCTCTTTGAATTCTGAGACAATACTGTCTTGCCTTGAGGAGAACAGAAATATTATGAAGTACCTTAAGCAAGATAATTGTAAGAGAAAAAACTACAATTGCATTATTGTTGTGCTAAACTGTGACATACTTAAAAAGCTAATTTCTTTTATTATAATGGAATTTGGTGTGCATATCCTTTAATCTACTTCACTGTTTCTTCACATTTTTACACACAAACATGTGTGTAAAGTGTTTCCTATTACATGTGCTACCTGGTCGAACAAACTGCAACAAATGTAGAACAATTAAAAATATACTTGGCAATTCCATAAACTTCACTAGATTTTTTTTTTAACAGCTTTGAAACTAACCGAACATCTAGGATGTCACAAAAATGTGCAGCAAATGAAAGATCTACTGCAACTCAAACATTTTTCAAGAAGACACGATCAATATTTTATGAAAAAGTAACATTTGACATGAATGACTGTCCCAAATTTTACCAAAAACATTTCAACCAATCACAATGCTGAACAGTTTGCATCTAAATCAAAAGCTAAGCAAACAGAAATGTATCCCCAAAATAGGGCTTTTTACAGCTATGTCAGTTAAAGTGCATTGACTTTTAAAATTTAGTACAGTCACTCCTCAATTATTCCTTTCAATTAAATAAATTTTAAACAAGAAATTAATCTGCTGTGGCTGGTCATTTCTCTATTCTACAGAAGCAAACATTTTTTCACTTGTTCTCCTTTAAAAAGCAAATTTAACAAAACTACTAAGACAAAAAGGATGACCTAATTATTACTAAGTAATATTTAAAGCTTTTATATATAGTACAGTCTTACTACCACCCCTAACTTCCAAGGCTTTATCCTCACCGATACTGTTTGATTTATCTGTCGCTACTGCTTGAGCACGCAAATTCATATTGTCCGTTCTTGCATGCATCCAACATACACAGAAGGAATCAAACTGTAAATAAAATTTTCTGTGACCCTTGACAGAAGGAATTGTCAGGGCAGCGGTGTCCTCAAAAGCAAACAGGGTCACCCCCAGTCACCAGAGGCCTTCAACGGGCAGACCCAGGCAAAACTGCTCAAAGGCAATAAAGAAAACTCCCCCAACCAGCAAGAAACAACACTCAGAAGTGAGTTACAGGAATCTCTTACCCTTTTCTACCTATGAGCCAGTCCCACTAGAAAAGTTAAACCCTGAACAGATGCTCTCCCACTCCTCGCCACTCAGGAGAGCGGGACACAAGCTATGGCAAGCAATGAAAATGTGTCTTGTGTTTATTTCCTTGTAACTCAATTTCTGTTAAAGCACTGAATTATTAGTACTATACTAATTAAGTTCTTTTCAGTTATCAGAACAGATTTGACCAGCTAGTTGTAAAAAAACCATTCATCTAAATTAGAGTAATATTGGATAAAAAAATGTAGGTCACTGACAAAACAAACCATCAACAAATATTGCCAGCTTGCTGTTCAGGAAGGAATTTCACCATGAGCCTTTCTTTGCTCTGTTCAGACCCAAATTCTCACATATCCGAGCCTTTAAGCACATGCTTAAAAAAGCTTTGCAGTGTTAGGACCTTCCGACCGGCGCACAGGACACGGGGACAGCTTGCGATGTAACCCCTGCGGTGAGTGTGCCCTCTTTCCCAGGCTGTGTGACCTGCTCGTGAAATCTGTGCCCAAAACTAGAAGATTCTGTACTAAAAATCAAACCACGTTGTGTCAGTGTAACGATAATGCCCAATTACACTCACTCTCTACACTGCGAAGCCTCTACGCTCACAGAATGGCAGTGAAATCAGAGTCATGCCTATGAAAATACCTACAGTGCGATACACAAAAGAGACTTTAAAGGGATAGTTGTGCAACACCAGCCTTCCGCATCTGTGCTACAAGTGGCCAATTCACATTATATAGCAACGGCCTACAGGCCTCTCATGTATGTCACTTTTTCTAATTAGAATAAACAAATAAAATCTCCAATATTCTCCTCCAAGTTGCCCTCATTTACTGTGAAAATTCTTTGAGAGTTTGTTAGCTGTATTTTTTAGAGAAGAAAAGCATATCTACGAAAGAATTTTTTTTATTGACTCATGTGTATTAATATGGTTTTTATAATCCAAAACCAAAAATAGTCCTTTAAATAAAAAGTTTTTAGTTAATATCAGTGTTTTGGAGCCTCCCACTGGCAGCCATCACACAGCTGAAGTGAACTAGCAGCTGAATGGAGGGTTTATAGCCAGGCATCAATGACTATCTTGCTTTAAAAGAAAGGAGTATTTCTGAGTTCATATTTTAAATGCAATTTAAAAGATCATAAAGGAAAGAACCCAGCATTTATTGTGTGTCTCCCAGCAGACTACTTAATGTTCAAACATCTACTATGCAAAGGTCAAATGATTTCTCTGAATGTAAGGGTGACAAAAATATTCTGCAGCACTGAAAAAAATATCAGATGATCAAGGAAAAAGATACAGACCCAAGATCTTCCAAGAATCACAATAAATAACGTAGATTCAGTTCAGTAAGAAAGAAAATTGCAAAGTTGTGTCAGGAGAACCAGATTAAGAAAGATAATAGGTAAAATATAAATTACATACTTTTGGCAATGTTCTTCATAAAGGAATATTTTAAAGAAATACAGCAAATTTATTTTTATAAAAAACCCAAACTTTTCTTACACAAATATTGCTTGCACAGAATTGAAAAAAAATGTATTCATATGGGGAACCTCTGAGGTATTCTGCTGTAGGCAGCAACATGGATAGCTGAACTCAAACAAAAATCTAATGTAAACAGTTGTGCTAGTTGTAACACACACAGGGTAAAGCTGCAGTGAGCACTCATTCAGGAATGAGACAGATTATAGGTAAAACCAATATGAAAAAAATGCACTCAAATCTTATCTGAAGCAAACAGCAAAGGCCAATAGGTACCAATTTATTTCCCATTTTATTGTGCTTTTCCTTCCTTGACATTTACATCAAACATTTCAGGCTGTCATTCCTTCTAACATAAAGAGGACTCACTTGCTGGTGGCCCTGGCTCTTCAAAGTCAAGATCCCACCACCAACTAAAAAGAGCTGGAAAGAAGAACAGGGATTGCCTGTCTGCCTCTGTGATCTGCTGCTGTGTCAGAGGCATTTGGTGGTCACCAACGGCACTTGATCTGGGGAGATCCCAGTGGATCTCTCCACACCAATGGAGAGGAACACTGAGGGCAGGAGGCAGAAATGCAGCTGAGCGGCAAGTGAGAAAAAAACCCAACAAGCAGGAGTAAAGCATGTGTAGAGGGAGTAGGTGGTGGAAAATTATATGGACAAAAAAAAACAAAACAGAGGACAAGTCAGCAAAAAAGTTAAGAGACAAGGGAACAGAAAATAGGGAGTAAGGTAACTAAGAGCAACAGTACAATGTGATGTTCACTTTCTGGAAAAGAACACAGCATTTCTCACATTAAAGAAAAGTGATGGGGGTTTTTGGTTTGTTTTGGTCTTTTGGGGTTTTTGTGTACAATAAACAAATTAACAAATCTTGACTGATCTTGTACTCTAACATCAAAACCTGAATTTTGATAACTTAAGCTGGTGTATCATTAAAAAAAATGAAGCTCTGGATAGATGTTTAAAAAAAAATTAGACATATCCAATAAAATACCAAGTAAAGATGGAAAATAAGGTGCTAAATTGATATTACAACTGAATGAGACTTCTGTTAGCTAGCTCACAAAAAGAAGAACAGTGTAGATGCTACCAATTTTATATATTAATACAATGATATGGAATTTTGACTATTAAACTATGTTCAGAAACATACATACGTTTTTTTCTGTGCTCAACCAACCCAACAGCCTGCTTTGCTGAGCATTTTGAAAACCAGTTGTCCCCAAGCAGAACAGTAACCTCATTGGTGTGGACAAGTTTTCCTGGCATGAAGGCAAGAGGACCAAAAGGTACCTGTTAAAGGCACAGAAGAAACAGCTGAAAATCACCAGTGAAAATAAAACTTAAAGACAGTCATTCACGTATTAGTTTAAAAAAACCCACAGACTTATAGAAATAAAAATTCTACAGCAATTATTTAATGACTAACCCTTTATAAATATTCAAATGACCAGATCCATTTGAATTTATTATTGTACTTACAAAATCAGAAAAGTAGTATTTAACTAGAAAACTTGTTTTGTGACATAAAACTGTAGTATAGCTGAATGCTCACATGGAAAACAAATTCACTTAATCCTAACATGTAGTCCTTGGTAATAAATACATTATCATTTAAGTGAGCTATGTAAGTGTTATACACGGACTACATTCATTTCCTAGTAGAACCAATGTAGCTTTCCTAAATTTTGAAAATACTTAAATAGGTATGGTCAACTCAAAGCCGAGTTGCTTTTCTCAGTATCTGTCTTGCTAACAGTAAGTACCTAGAAACCCCAGTGTAAGTTTGTGGGACTACTAGCAGGATCACAGACCATGCTTAATCTCGCTTTGTTTAATCATTCAGCAGTATGCAGAGCTCAACCTTGCAGCGGTGCTCCACCAAGCAACGCCCGTCCTCCAGTGACTCTCCAGGCACAGAACAACACATCTAACCACAACACTCCATCCAGGAGTACACTGGCGATAAACACATTTTATAACTCCAGGAGGTGCTTCTTAAAACATGTAATCCCCATCTTAACACAGATGACAATCTATGGGGCACTGCTTTTGTGAATTAAGACACCTTCCACAGCCCACACTTTACAGAGGGTGCTCGGGCACGTCCTGAGGCTCAGGAGGAGCCCTGGCCACCCTCACTCCTGTGTCCTGCACCAGCTCCCTGCATTCTTACCCTCAGACCTACTGCCAGCTGCCTGGCTGCCCTTGGGCTTCAATTGCCGAGAAATTAAGAGACCAAAATCTAATTGAAGTTAAAATAGAGGTGGCAAAAAGCTAAGAACCAGAGCGAGCTCAAGTTTTCTCTTCCTTAGGGTAAAAAAGAGATCTGTCTCACCTAGTTTGTATTGGTTCCTTCTACTTTATTCCTCTGCTGCCTTCTTCACTTCCTCAGGATAGCCTCTTGCCTTCTTACTGCACTTGTGCTTAAGCAGAGCACTTGGCCTGGCGGAGCTGTTTCCTTGGAAAGCCAGCTTCCCTAGGTTCAGTACCCAGGAGGGCACCAACGCTTGAAACAGTTCTGCAGTAGGCAGGCTCCTGACATTAAGACTACGCACAACGTGCTTTTCCTACACATGTACCCTTCCTGACTTGGTTTTCAAGTAGCGACTGCACCATTTGCCTGTTCACTCTTCCCCAAAATGATGAAAGCAAAACGGAAAACATATTAAAATACTTGGCTAACAGGAGAGGAACTATTTATATACATTTAAAATAACAGATGTGAGTTTACATTGCTGC
Source organism: Pterocles gutturalis (assembly GCF_000699245.1). Taxonomy (NCBI): domain Eukaryota; kingdom Metazoa; phylum Chordata; class Aves; order Pterocliformes; family Pteroclidae; genus Pterocles; species Pterocles gutturalis. The sequence continues at coordinate 28,363 of NW_010111560.1, forward strand.
TTTAACAAAGAGTAAGCCCTATCTAGCTTTTTTAAAAATAGGGTTTTTTCTATGCTTCGAAACAACACCATCTTTTTGCCTTACATCATGTGGCCACACATATACACATGGTGATGGGACTACACACATATGATCCAGAGCTGAATCTTTAGCACAGGAAAAGGAAACACTCTTTTCCCACATGGTATTTGTGATCCAAAGCTGTCTTACTAACAACTCAACTCCGTATGCTGAGCCAGGTTGCCAAGGAAGAAAAGCAGCCAGGCACTTTGTGCTGAAATTAGCCGTTCAGTTACCTACAGCCCAACTTCCCTCCCTTCAAGGATATATCTTGACTTGGACATGAGAAGGAGGGAGGAAAAAAAAAGGAAGAGAGAAAAGCCAGTTTGGTCAAAATTCTGATGAGTGCAAGCCAACGGGGTACAGTTTACACCGGGAGCTGTGCAGTTGTTAGGAAAGATTCAAAGCAGTAGAAAAGATGGCTATGTCAATGTGAAGATTGGTGAAACAAAAATTAGCAGCACCTTTTTATGTAAAAATCAATGTTCTAGGGTTTATTTCCATGAATCAGGAAATACTACGGCCACTTTCTTCTCAGGAAATGACTAAGTACCGTAATTCAGTCATAATTATAGTTTTCTGTACAATAGATTTACATATCAAACATGTCAGGTTTTGTGTTAGCATTTATGTCATCAGTGCTCCGTTGTCAGTAACACTGTAATTTATAATGGATTTTAAAGAAAAGAGAAAGAAACAAAAGCAAAGGTTTAACTATTATCATAATAAATGTAACATTATAAAGCTCTACGTGGCTGCCTGAATAACACCTCACCACCAGTGCAGATACGTCAGTTACTAAAAATTTTAGCCCATTTCCTTGTGTGAACTCTACAGCATACATACCATGACATCATAGGACAGTTTATCAGGCAACGTACGGAGTCGTTCCTGAAGAGCCTCATAATCGCTCTCCACCTTCCTCCTGTTGACAAATTCAAGGTGATTCAATTTCATATGTAAAGTAAAAAGTTAATGTTCTTCTGCTACTAATTCAACAACACACAAAAAATACCGAAAAAATAAACAATTTTACTCTAAAACACATACAACAACTTATTTATAAAAAATGGGATGACAAATTTAACAGTGAGATTATTTTAGAATAATGTGTACTAAAAGAGGGACGATTATTCTAGGTGGTGCATGTCTCTTCCTGAATTTGAATTTTTTATGGTGCAAGGAATCAGTTCTTTCACTAGGATTTGGCATCTCTCACTCCATGTTCAAGTCCAACTGTTATACCACCATCAATATTTAGAAAAATAACTGAAAACCCAGTTTTACTATAAGAGGCAAATTCTTCAAAATATCACTTGTAATAAAGGATTCATTACCTTGGTTTGAGCTGAAATAAATGGGCAAAATTTTAATTAATTCTGATTTTCATGTGAACTTTGTGTTCCTACCAAGAGTCAACACTCCTGAAAGATGAAGTGACCACCAGGATTCTGTTGCATCTTCAGTCCCTGACAAGGGACAGTACAGGTGAGGAACATCCCTTCTGCTGCTTCTCTACCCAAAATGTAAATAAGGCTCAAGCTATATGTTGCTACCCAAGACAGAAACGGCTTGGTGAACTTAGACAAATTATTCCCATGACAGACACCTGGCTCTTCAGAGGACTTTGCAAGATACAGCATTGCAATTGCTATGGGGATTTTCCTTTGTGTGCAAAACAAGCAACTACACACCCCCTACAAAAGCCTTCTTTTGTGAAGGCATTATCAAATACTTAAATTTGGCTGGAAAAAGTTTTTAATGGACCACTGCCATTCTGCAGATGGTCAGAAATCAGCTCCTGCATGAAGCAGCTGGTATATAAATGTCAGGTTTGATGATATTGTTTACTTGTACTTCAAAATAGTAAACATATATACGGTAGTAAATTCTGCAGCAAAAGGCAACTAAAAGCACGGAGCATCACACTTAACAACACTGACCCAAGATGCAAATTACAGGTTTTCTGAGGATGATTCAGGAAAGCAATCTATAAATGTGCTAAAAAATGAATGTCACGGTAACACAACTCTCAAAATATTATCATTGATTTTCTTAGATTCATAAGCAGACTGAAATCTTCTTCAGCATTCGTTATGAAAAATTATCTGACACTCCTGTTTTGACTGACTTGCTTCCATAGTTGAACCCTGCTTTATACCTGGACTACTTCATATTTTAAGTTACGGAGAAAAATAATTTATGTTTTTGTGCCACTTGAACATTTAAACTGTATCCCATACGACTGAATTACAAAAGACGCCTGCTGCTGCTTTGGTTTGACACACAGACATTTGAGGCAAGTTTCTCTGTCCACTGCCCACATCTGAGTGAAAATACAACTCACCTCCTTCAAAGAGGAGGGCCAAGCTCATGACTCTTAACAGAACTCCCTGGGATATTTTGGAGGGGAAGCAATATAACAACTTGGTGTCTACAATAACGATCAGTTACCTAATGCTATTTACAGAATCCAGCCTCTGCCTCACAGAGATCTGTATTTGAGAAACAGACACTGATGCTCTACAACCACTCGCTGAAAAACCACCACGGTCCCCAAGGCGAAGGCCTTGCCCACGTCTCAAATGCAAAGAGAAGGCTCCATGGGAAGAGAATGGTATGAAAATCCCCCCACTCGCAGCAGGATTAAACATTCCCATCATTTCATGGCTGAAAGTCACTCAACATTTCTTCATTAATCTGAAAAGAAGATCCTGCCTTTAAGGTCTGACTGCTGCCCGATACTGAATAATCTGATTAGGGTACAGCAGAAATCACTCACTACAAAAGCTGTTTTGCTTTACAGAGCAAAGTATGTCTCTTCCTTCAGTGGGACTATTGCCCTTTGCCGGCCAAACCTCCACCATGGGAATCTCTAAAAGTGTGGCTACATCCTGAACTGGACCATCAAGATAAAGAAAATTAAAATCAATCCTTTTAATTAATTGGCCTGAAACAGCATTACTTAAGGAAGGAAGCTGACCTCCCTCTTCACCTGTAGCTGATGGCCACACGAGCTCTGGGGTGTGATATGCTCAGTCCCCATACACAATGAAGAACCAAAGTGAAAGGGAGGATGAAGATCGGGACTCAGCTGTGAACATGTCCCCAGAAAGGGAAAAGCATATCTAGATGTTTAATCCCACAGCAGACTCATTACTGGATTCACGGCTTTAGAAATGTACTTCAAGAAGTGTACTAAAAAATGAAAAAGAAAATAATTTAATGGAAATATATTGAAGCTGAGCGTTTTAAAACCCTATTGTTATTCACCCAATTCTATTTAACATTCTTCTGTGTCACCGACTACTTAAAAGGTCTTATATGAACAAATTACTCAGTTGAAACAAGAGCACTCAGCTCTTGCACAATCAAGATCTAAGAAGCGTACTAAATTTTAAATAATTTTTTATAAAGTAAAGATTGTATGGATGCTGTATAAATTGCTTTTCTACATAAAAGATATCAGAGAGTTAGGTGTCCTTTTTGACATTCTGTGCCCAAAACCCTGAAGTTCATGGGGCCATGGCCATAGTTTGCATAAAAGCAAACACACGAGCAACTCTTCCGTCCACAGCCAGCCCTCCCACTCCACGAACCTCAGCCATTTCTAGAAGAGGAAGCAATTGTCACAACTTTCCAAACTTATAAAAATCTTTTTGAATGTTAAGGCTTTCCGTCAATTACTTTATTTCTGAAAAATACTGTCTCTTAGTGAAAGGATGTATGTGCAGAATTTCACATGGGACCAACTGGTACAGACACTGCAAAGCTCCTGAGAAAGTAAGTGTGCTGGGGATACAACGCCTGACTTCACCACAGCAGCCCCAGCAGGCACTTCAATAATATTTCCCTTATTGAAAATTAATGCAGTCTCTGAATTTTAAACATAAACGAAACATATTAGTTTTAGATTATTTTTGAGAGCCAATAGTCAGAATTTAATATGATGATGTGTATAGATTGCCTTGATTTTTTTCCTCTTATCCAGTGCTTGCAGCCTATGTGCATTTAAACTAAAAACATTTGATACACACTAAATATAAATTATTTGCTTGGAGATCTTTCAGGCATGAAGAAAAAGCCTCTTAAAATAAATTTAAAATATTATATGCTTGATGGTGTATAACCAAAGGTTTAATCTCACCACTAAAGGGGCAGTTGCTGTGATTCTGCAATAACCCTGCAGACAATAATCAAGACAGCTCCTGTTGTTCTCTCAGTAAAATCATGGTAAACACAGCATGGATATATTGTAATTTGATATCTGTAAGATCAACTGCTATATCTCACAGTAACTCATAATATAAGATTTCATTCACCATTAAATGTACATTTTCCTCAGATGCCATACAAAACTACAATTTACTAAGCATGTTTTCTATTAACCATAGATTGCCAACAGAGAAAAAAGTGCCCAGAGATAATTTTTTTTACATAATAAACCATTTCTTTCTAAGCATTACAAACTAAGCTTTATCACATACTTTACTGGGGGGAAAAACAGGGAAACATTACTTTCACATTGTTTTAGCAGATGGAGGGGGGAAAGCAGAATTTCCCAACTTGCTCCATAGTTGGAAAGAAAACAAGAACATTAATTCTGCCCTGGGAGTACCTCTTCACCAATCAGGCAAATTCAGCGTTCATCCCACAAGGTTACTTGGGGGAAAATGACAATGAGCTGGGTATTTAAAGCAGAAGTAGAAACACTAAGACTCAGTATATTTGTGATTTAAAGCAATGATATTGTGGAAAATAGACAGATTTTGAAGAGAGTACACTGCAACGATTCTGAGCTATCGTTAACCATAATCCCCAAAACGTGCTAGGAGGATTTGGCTATCGTTAGAATAAATAGCCATACTTTACTAAAATATAACTAGGTTACTCATCAGTATTTTAGGAATATAATCAAACATTTTTCACTTACCAGTGCTGGATTTTTTCTTGGCAGCTAGTGACCACCTGTCATTAAAACAGATAACTACTCATGAAAAAAACAAGGCTAAGCACACAGCTGCAATGTCAATACATCAGAAACTAGAACAGTAGCTTTACAGATTTGGTGTTGTCTCTATATAAATTTTTTTTTGTCAGTGTAAAGGCATGTGAATGGTAGTTCTTAAGCGGCACACTTTATCACACACTAATGCAGACTGATAACCACAGAAAAAATTACAGCTTTTGAATTCACATTTTGGTACAATACCTGCTCCATAACTATTAGGTGACACATGATATAAGATAAGTAGTAGTTTGTGCAATCTGCAGATCTATTTTCAGCGTTACATGTTTGCAGAGTAAGAAAACAACATAAATTATAACAAGACACCAATGTAACTTCCACACTCAGTCATTAAAACACAAAACCAAATGATACCCCACAGGACCAAAAACACTTTTTCTTTTATCAAAGTACATCAACAAATGTTTCCATTGGCCATGTTAATTTGAAAAAGCACGAATGAATTTTGTGGGGTTTAAATACAAGGATATTTGACACCATTATGGGCTGCTGGCTTCCTTTCTGTTCCTTCTGGGTGTCAAAAAAAAAAAGTTTTAATCTGAATATTTCACTTCTTCATGCCAGAGGCTTCCCCCAAGAAATCCAAAATAATTTACAAAATAGAGTGCATTGTTAAAATGAAATACTTTTTTCCTTTTCTAACTGTATTTTTCTAGACCACGTAGATATAGCAAACAGACAAGACGCTGAAACCTGTGACCTTCTCTGCCATAATTACGTGGAGATTTTGTCTTTCAAAACATATTCTGATCTCTGAATAATGGTTACCAAAAATATAACACAAACAATTTCATTCAATTATATTAAATGCAATGAAGCCATGAGGCAATTAAATATGTCTAGACATCTTCTCAGTATAAGCATTTTCTAGATTTTTTTTGGTTTTTTTTTTACAAATTTGATTTTTCCTATAGCCAAAATAATACTAACATTTGAAAGCAATTAATGAGAAAATTTGCAGATAAAACAATAACATACATTCAAGTACCGCTGAAATCACTGGAGCAGATAATTCTTTTTTTTTCCAAACAGCAGAATGAAAGATAATTTTTTTTTTAGTTAGCATATGTGCAGCTATTGCAGAACAGATCTCAGACCCTGAGCTTTCTACTCATATAGGAGTAAAAAAAATGTGACTACTTTGTGAGCTAATAATTCTTTAAACAGAGTAAAGTACTTAAATGAAAAGGATCAGCTCTAGATTTGCAGTTACGCTATTTCATAATCCATCAGGAAATTCAGCCAGGTAGCTTGTCCCACGTAAGCCAAGTTTAAATTTATCATTTGCTTTAAACTCCTACAAATCAAACACCTAGCTAATATTTTCCTTAATGTGCAAGGTAACTATTCTTAAGGTTAAGAGCAAATATATAGACTTCTACAGGACATGAACTCAGAAATCTGAATCATACTATTAATATTAAGCCCATTTTAAGACTGAAGTTTCCGTAAAAGGTGTAAATCAAACAGCACAGCAACGTTCAGCAACAATGCTAAAACAGAATGGAGCCCACCACTAACACGTAGAAGAGTCAGAGCCTGTTCCATCAACATCCTTCTTTCTTTCAGATTTGGTAGAGATGGTGAAGTACACAACATAATTAAGCATACAAAAATGTTTATGAAATCCTTTAAGAAAGTTCCAGTTTAATTCCCCCATTACAGATGAAGATGGAAAAGACAGGAAGCTTTCCATTCCCAATACATGACTTTCCATGCATGAAGTGAGCTAAAAGCACAAAAGGAAAAGCCCTGCAAACCATAAGAGCAGCATGTTCATTAACCTCTACATGATAATCCTTTCACAGCTGCATATTAACTAGTTACATATTCATAATCATTTACATTATTTAGAGGACCTTCTATGAAAATTTCCAGGCTATATCCATTAGCTACAATGTTAAAGGTTAGAGAAGATAGTCTACTTAATGTTTCCAGGAAGCTTTTTTTAATTAGTAAATATGTAAATTGGGCACATATGCTTTTTATGTTTTTAAAAAATTGTCCATCAGTAAAATAGTATAGGGGCATATGCTGTTTTCATTGCCCTTTATCCCCTTTGAAAAAAAAAATGAAAAGAAAAATCAATAACAGCAATCAATTTTAATTTAATTCTTTTTTGATATAATCTCTCTTGAAGGGATACCAAAGGGTGGAACCAACAACAAACGTTTTCGCTGCAGCGGCCAACAGAAAATGAGACCTTTTACAGAAGTGCTAAAATATACCACCTTAAAAATGTTTCAGGCTGCACTTCTGGAACTGAACTCCATTAAAAAAATAGAGAATAAATATTGAAAAACAGATGGAGATCAATTATGCATGTGTCCTTTATTAGGTCAGTCCTGCTGTTTGGATAACAACTGCTCTTATCACAGCAAAGAAACAAGTAGATAAATATATAAACAAATCTTTGATTCTTTGCCTTTAATCAAACACAGGAAAATCATTAGTCTATCTTCCACACATAATTTATATCTAGAGTTACAATTAAAGCATGAAAATTCCTTTCAGCATAAATAAAATAAATAACCTGTTTGTTTGTTCATTTGAGTTCAGTTTGTCTGGATACATAGTGCCACCAACGATGCATCACTTTCAAGACATCATAGTAGAAGCAGTACCAATAAACTCTGAAGTCTCCCCTTTCAGGCATAAAATCATGAGTTGGTGAACGCACAGTTATCAATGGCTCATCTGCATACTGAAATATTTATTAAAATACTCTTGCAGCAAACTTAACATTATGTAATCATGGGTCTGGTTATTAAAACAGGATCCACTGGCAGAAAATATATTCCATAGTCTTAAAAGAAAGCAAATGGCCAAACACCTTGATTACTTCCTTTCCTTCAACAGCAACCTGTTCAAATGCAGTACTTCCCAAGCCCCCGACTGCACAGAGCCATGCCTGGGAGCTTCCTGAGCCGCCCCTTCCCGCCCTGGGAGAGCACACCTCCGCGTGCCTGCAACCCACGGTGTAACGCCTTCTGGACTAAAAACCAAACTGCTGAAGAAGATTACGTGTTGGTTCTGCTCTCATTACTCCTCAGTTGAGCTATTTAAAGGGAAAGGTACGTTGCTGCCTTTAGGGAATCTCTTGTTTCTAGGTTTTACAAGCAGAGTCCCAGCAGAGCAGGAGGAGCAGCTTTAGCCCTACAATCCCTTCCCAGATGCCCCCAGTTCCACCATGCCAATCTGAACACAGGGCAGTCTGCACGCTAGTGACTCCAAATCACCCCCAAACAACTCGTATCATACAGCCAAAGACTTCATTAACTGTCTGAAGGCAGAAAATGGCTTTTGTCTGCAACGCTTTCTCTCTTTCCAATCTATCTATTTATATTCCACCTTCCCTGGGATCTTCCATTGGAAGACTTCAAAAACTTTTCTGTGCATTGAAGTGTACAGCGCTCTGGGAAAGCACTGCACTGATTTTGCAGGCTGAGTAACTTAGCCACCAATTCTGGTCAAAAACAGAAGCCAGATGTCCTAACCCAGCAGCCAGGCACTACAAGCCCTCACAATGTTTCCTTGGGAATGAAGACGGTCCAGAAGGATGCTGGAGCATGAAGCTGATTCTCACCTGTGTGTGCCCATGGGTCTCTAACCTGTTCCACATTACCCCACTTGTCCCAAGCAGGTCCTCACCCTCACGTACAAGGGCACCTCTTTCTTCCACCCCATTTTTCCCTACCTGTTGCTTCTACACATGCTCCCATTACTAATAGCTGAATATTATACTTGGTGGTGCTTCTGGTTATCAAGGGGATGTGCAAATAGTTCTGCTCTCCTCTCCAGGGCAAGACTATTTTGTTTTATTTAGATAGTTCTCCAAGGTGGGGTGCATGCACGTGAACGTCTCTCTCTGCTAAGCAGCTAGGCACTGCCTACAAAGGTGATGGTTTCAGCGTGCTGAGGGTAATTCTCATGTGTTCTAAACAGCAATAAGGCAAGCTGCCGAGTCAGAATTTTATTTATGTCTCAGCTCGTGAGAAATTATAAGCAACAGAGCCGGTACTGGTATCATCTGTACACAGTTGCGGGTACCAGTGCTAAGCCTGCTGTATCCAAGTCACACAGTTACGTTCAAGTCTAAAGAGCTAGCAACTGGTATTTTTAAGGCGGAAGTTAATTTCAATGAAAATTATAAAAATAAAAATACCCCATCAGATTAGTTAGGGTTCCTAAATGAATGAGAGGCTATTTCCACACTTGTGGGTATGAATATGGAAATACGCAGCATGGCAAAAAAGCAAAGTTTCCGTTTAAACAAACAGGAAGTTAGGCACCTAAGAGGCCAAGTAAACGTGTGCTGTTTCTAGATGCATACTTGAGTATTTTGCTTCAAACCTGTGGCTCACAATCTGGCTGGTCTTCTGAAATTAGAAGCTAGGGACACAGATCTAATCCCAGCTCTCATTCTATTTCTTCTATATGGCCTTGAGCAACTCACAACCTCTCAGTCTACATTTCTTCATCTGCAAAATGGGGATAATAGTATTAACCTACCCACCTCAGAGTGTTTAATGATGATTAATTAATGTGAGAAAAGCACTCTAAAGATCTAAGAGCACTATATAAGTGATAAAGCATTATTTACCACTTGAAAAGTAATCTGAATAAAATCAGATATGCAAGTAATTTGTTTACATGCAGCAATAATATAATTTGTGACTATTTAATTTTGAATTAGTCTCACTTTAAACATCCCTTTCAATCATATTTCCAGTTACTTAGGGAAAATGACAGTATGGAATACTTTTTGTGGAAGCAGAGCAAGTAATGAGGTGGTAATTAAAGTAAGGGTCTAATAAAGTCTAAAACCAATGATCTGCCTTCAGGAGACTGTCCCTGCCATTTGGGACTGTGTAAATATCTCAGCCTTGACCTTGGTTCTGTTGTTCAGAACCTTCCATGAACTACAGTGGAAGTGCATGCTGGTTTTCTGAAATGCAGATCCACGTTTGCAAGGCTCATGATAAATCCAAGATAATTTCCACTTCTGACCTCATTCAGATGACTCCAACTCTGCACAGTTCTAGCTGCTTAACTTTCTACATTCAGGTATTTACTGCAGTTGATACATGCACATGAGCTGCCTCCATCTGTAAATGTTTGCAGTATCAAAACCCACTCTGCCATGCAACTCATGCATGAGATTTCTCAGTCGCACCCCCAAACCCTAAAAGTTTACCAATGAAATAACCAGTTCACCATATGACTTTACATTACAGAAGCACATTAATGGGTGGTCAAATATTTAATCATCTCGTGGTAACAAGGATGTAACAAGCCACACGCAAAATAAACATTTAAAATGAATTTTCATTTCTTCCTCTAGGAAACTACACAGTACTTGCCTAAAACACAGCAATCACTGATGGAGAAAGACAGAATCAACATTTGCACAATTGTTTTTCCTAGAGCCCCATTTTCAATCAAAAAGTGAAATAAAACTATTAAAAGTTCTTCAGTCTGCTGGCACACTGAATGATCTAATGGAAAAGGAAGAGAGCATTTCTGAGCTCTCATATTCATTTATTAAATCATATTACTCAAAAACACTAAGTTTCAACAAATTATTAACATAAAACCCCCTTGAGGTGGAAATTTTGCCTTTTGAAGAAATGTGTTTGGGAAGAATAGTGAAGGAAAGAGACACTTAAAGAAATTTGAATAATGGCAAATATTTCTTTCTAAAGGAAAAAATCTTATTTAAAAATACAACCACAATTTTTACCCTTCTCTATAGGAAAACAAGTGAAGCTCTAATTTTATATTGTGTACACACAAGCGGGTCTCTCGGTTTTGCAGAAAAAGTAGTACCCAACTCTTATTTATCAAAAATAAAAACTAAGTTGTGACCAAAATGATTTTTTAAAAAATTCTACTTGAAACATCTAAGAATGATAAAGCAGACAGAAAACACCTCATCTCTTCTTTGCCAGCGGGGAAATTCAGCCCTCTCAAGATTATTTTCTGTTGTGACCACTGCTATGGCTGTAGGTCCCGCAGCCAAATAACTCACAGTTCCCCTGCAGTAACTGCACACGCACCCGTGGACCTGGCAGCCGCTCCCCTCGGACAGCCGGGCAGCATCCGCTTACACGAGCCACCGCCCTTCTTCCTCGCTCCCA
>NW_010111560.1:39612-44801 GCF_000699245.1 Pterocles gutturalis
ACACCTTTATACTGTTCAGCTGTTTGTCAATCCCCTTTGGAAGTCATTTTAACTCACAAACCCAGCAAAAATCCCATAGGCAGCAGGGCATTTTCCACTGAGCGAGTGTTTACTGAGCTCTGAACCAACTGAACTGGGGCAAGCGAGGAGCAACCTGGAAAAAGGTCTCATCTTTCCCTGGTAGCAAGTCAGTATCCATGTCATGTAACTTCACCTTGAGACAGAGCTAAGGAACTTGTAACTTAATATTTTAGTTTATTTCAGGTAAACATATCCATGTGGCTATACCACATCCAAGCTGGCTTACATACCACCCATACTACCACGGCAGCAGACAAGCACAGAACTCCCATGACCTAACTTACCAAACATCTCCAGCAGGTTCTGCAAGCTTTGATGTTGGCTATGGTACAACAACCATGCTGCTAGCAATGCCTGAGTTAACTAGCTTAAAACTGACATGATCCATGGCACCTGCCTCACAGGCATACCTTCAGGCTGTGGTTCAACATTCAGCCGCAGTCCTGAGTAAACCAGTCATCAATCCCTCCCTGTCTCCAGCTATTCAGTTCCACCGTCTTATCCCTCCAACCCTGACACAGTCTGCTGGCAGATGTTTGTGATGCTGCACAATCAACCAGATTAGGGAACCATGCTGGCTGAAAAATAACCCAGGAAGAAAAAAGAAGCAAAAAGTCAACAACGAAGGTTGTTTTCAAGCTGGATCCCAAGCTAGGTCACTGAGCAGAGTCACAAATGTGCCACCCTAAAACTGCTCAAAGGCAGAAACAAGCAATCACACCACCTAAGATTAAAAAGTTGTTCACCAAATTAATGTCATCTCCTTCCGGGATAATTCACATGTTCATTAATGAAATTTTTGAACAAGTGACTGAGACCGTTGCACACAACTGCTCTAACCCAGTATGAGCATGGCCACAGCTCCGAGGGCCACTCCAGTCTCACCCATCACTGGCTCTGCATTTCCCCCGCTGCATTTGTGCTGGCATTGGACACTAGCACTGTTGCATGTGTTACTGGATTCCTTGTACCCCACAGCAGTCTGATCACAAGTGCTGCTACAGAAGTGGTGGAGAGATTCACCCTTTTTATGGCAGTCAACTCACCAGCCAGCTCACACCAGCAGTGAAATTGCAGCTAACTGACAGGAGGGACCACAAAAGCAGCAACGGCACAGTGCAGCCCGGTGTCCTAACGCCCCACTACGAAAAAATGAAGTCTCAGTGCAGCTGCTCTGAGCTGGCATATCCATATGCAAGACTGGAACTTCCAATTAAAACAAAATACAAGTTCAGTCTCAAAGGAGGAAAGAAATACATGAGGCAAGGGGTATTCAAGTCAATCTGACAAGAGAGGTTATGAGCATAACTTCTGGAACGGAGACCTGCAGAGATGCTAGAGATACTGAAGATGACTCCCAAACAGTACTCCGGTCACTGTGTCTACTCAGAATCTCCACACATCCATAGGAGCAGCACAACTCAGTAACATTCAAATTTTGTGGCTACAATCTCATCTACATGTTTTACTTACTGATGAGGCAGAACATATACTGACTTGCCCGCTCCAGAATAAAGGCAACACTCCTTAAACTCTTTTGTGAATAGTTTAATTACCATTAAAAAACTTATTTAAGATCTGTTAATTTATTTAATAGTTCTTGACACTATAAACCAGTGATTATTTAATTCATACTAATAAAAATATATACAAATATTAACTACAAAAAGCAAAAGTGATGATCAGTTAACACTGGAGGAAAAATAAGTATTACATTGAAAGCTTTCCAATAATGACTGAATTAGCCCTTTTACTTGAAAGCAGCACATGAGAAAACGTTATGGGAACCCACCATTACAAAAAAGCACTGGACAGGGTGGAGTGCATGTCATCACAGGCTTCTGAAGAAGTAGTTGTCAAGGTACCTTCTAAAAAGGAGTATGGCAAGTGAAGCTTCAGACAGGTCCTTTTAAAAAGGAGCGTGCCAAGCCAAGCTTCAGACACTGTGCTAACTTTTCTCAAATAATTACCGTGCAAAACAAAGTCCTACTGCACTGGTGTCTCTAGATTCTGTTAACTGGGATGCAGGCTGGAAAAAGTGCAATACCCTGGGAGACACTGCACTGGAAAGCACATTGCATCTCATCTGCTGAGCCCACAGGCCATGGGTTCCAGATTTCCAGTGGCTCCTGCAGCAGCAAGACATGTACAAGGCCCTACTCAGCCTCGCTCCTCTTCCTCAGGCTGCAGGAACAGCTTTAGAACTGCCAAGTTGCTGATTTCATAGCATAGATATTACTTGAAAAAGACCTAGACAGAAGCAGCCAGCCCCAGAAGTATTTCATATAGGAAGAAAATTTCAAAGAGTGTAAGTTTATGATTCTGTTATTTGTCTCCTTATAACCCACCTACAAGTTGTTTAACTGTTAAAAAAACTGCAAGTACCCAGGAGCTTGAAGACAATTTGGAAATTACAGATCATACAGCTCCACCATTTAAATTCATAAAAATTAAGAATATGTCATAATACACAGTGGCCAATGAGTTACGGTAATAACTGCACTAAATCTAATTGTGCCTTGTTGTCATGATGAGTGACAGGAGAGTCACTTCCTTTTCCTAATTTTCCTAAAACAAAAATTTAAAAATGTGTTTGTCAGTGCAAAAACAAAAACAAAAAAAAAAAAAAAAAGAAAATCATATTGCCAGCTAACAGTGGAATCCTTTACATTCTCCATGCCTGTGTTTGCACTCTACAAATGTCTCTTGGGTCTAATTGGTTCTGTAATATCTCCCATTACGCATATCTTCATTGCATTGCTCAGAAACTATAGAACATGTCAGCCCACTGCAAATTCACTGTCTACAAAAGTCTTAACAAATCATACAGATCCGACTTGTCAGCTTCCTATCAGTTAGTAATCCCAACCCATTTGATTGTAGGAATAAATGGATATCAAATACTATGTTTAAATGCAGGCTCTATAACATGAGAATCCACCTATTTAAATATTCATTTTATAATTCCTGTACTAACTTGCAATAGATTTAATGCTGTATTTCCAGCTAACATATATTGCTTTTGCAAGTAATCCACGATACATACATTATATTCTTCTTACAGAAATATTCAAAACTTTACTCAGGCGCTGTGCTTCCAATGATGGTCTTTATCACGGAAATTACTAGATATTCTTCTATAATTTATCCCCAAGATACACATTCTAAGTCCTGTTTTTATACAAAGTGCCTTTAGTGGGAGCACTGAAAATTGCTTTTAACACTTTGGTCTTACTATCACTACAAATTAACAAGATGAAATCTGTCCAACAGGCAAGCAGTCCTAAACAAGAATTGAAATTACTTTTCACCGGGGGTCCTAAACCTGGAAGTCGCAGCCTCAATCAGATTAAAGACAGAAAGTCATGAACATCCTGCTCTTTTAATATTTTTAAACAGGAAGGAAGCCTCAGTTCACGTGTTCTCCAGAACAGCTCTCCAGCACTTAAAAGCTCAAATTCCTAGTTGAACCAGGGTTGTACAACAGCCTGGATGGTAAAGTTATATCCCATGATTCAAACATTATCCTTAATTCTACAGATAGGTAACACTGTATTGGACTATAACACTAAAGGTTGCCTTCAGACTAATGCGAATAAATAGGTTTCTTTATACTTCATCAAGCGTCACTGGGACAGCACAACATCACAGTAATTTAAAGAAATATATGTGCCTGCTTAAATGCCAGTATATATATATATATATACACACACACACACACACACAGTTCTGGCTAAATAACTTTACTATTTTTTATGATGTTCATACTACGATTACTAGTTTAACAAAGTACTGGATAACTAACTCTCCCTCATCTTTGTGCTAAGACCAAAACATGAGCCTTCAACTTCAGTAATTTTGTGAGAAAAATGTGAATCTCTGAAAAGAGGCAGCTGAAATGAAAAGGCCTCCTCCATCTTAAAATACAATATTTTTGTAACCGAAAATACGGTTGTAATCCAATTATATATATTCATTGCATAGAGGGAACGTCTACTATATCTTCATCACGACACTCCATTGTAACCAAGATGTGTAGTTCTTTAGTGTAATTTCATATTGAAGCTGAAGTGTTCAATTCTTTTTAGCCAATTTGCAGAAATTATGTAAAGTTTCCCTATGATAAAATATAATTTTGGTACATCTGCCTAACAGAGGCTTAATTAATGGTCTCCTGGGCCTCCTTTCCACTGGAGCAGATCTGTTTAAGGAGAGTCTTAAACTTGCTTACAGAGAGGTCTTACTATGAACTGGGAATAATTCTACGTCGTTACGACAGACATCCGCTTACACAGCAGACAGGTTACGATCACCAATTATTGGTATAATGGGTTACCCTCTGTGCAGAATGGACGACGCAGAGTATTCCAGCAGATCCTCTGTTCATCCACATGAATGGTCAGTCGGTTACGTAGATCTTTGAGTAATGATCCAGTGCGCTACTCAAAAGTAGACACATTTTTGCACGTAGTCTTCTGGACAAGGCACATTTTTTACACCATGTATGCCTTATTCAGCTTTCTCACTCTTAACTAAACCAGCATGTGACAGAGCAATACACAATGAAGATAAAGTCCTCCACTATAACTGAGGAGCTCTAATGTGCATCTTAGAAGAAGCTTTAA
Organism: Pterocles gutturalis; assembly: GCF_000699245.1. Lineage (NCBI taxonomy): Eukaryota > Metazoa > Chordata > Aves > Pterocliformes > Pteroclidae > Pterocles > Pterocles gutturalis. The sequence goes on from NW_010111560.1 coordinate 44,319, forward strand.
AAAATTTAAATCATATGAGGAAAACAAGGAGAAAAACTGGAAGTGTGCAGACTGTGGGCAAACAGACTTGTGCCAGTAATACAATGAACATGCCCACGAGTTCCACAGGGACTCTGCACCTACACAGAGCTCACTGCGAGGCTGGCACCTACGAGCCAAACCACACTCATCAAATGAGCAGCATCCATTAGATGAGGAGCGGAATCTGAAAATGTCTCGAGTTTTGTACTACAGCCACAGGTGGAACCAGCCTCGAAATTCTCAGGCCTCATCCTTCTGGAGGAGTTTGTCTCTTTCAAACCCATTTCAATGCAACCAGTGCTTTTTAAGGCCAGTCACCAACGATCAATTGCTGGTACACCCGCTCTTCACGTTGGCCCAGGCGATGGCACGGCTCCGAGCCACCCGCCGGGCCCTGCGCGGGGCCCACGGGCAGGACCGTGCTTCAGGAAGGTGTGGGATCCACGGCGGAGCGGGAGCACA
>NW_010111561.1:0-30116 GCF_000699245.1 Pterocles gutturalis
CTCAATCCCCTCATCTAGGTCATTGATAAGGATACTAAACAGGACAGGCCCCAAAACCGATCCCTGGGGAACACCACTGGTGACCAGCTGCTACCTGGACTTAACTCCATTCACCATGACTCTCTGGGCTCAGCCTTCCAGACAGTTCTTTGTCCAGCAAAGGATGTTCCTGTCTAAGCCATGAGTCTCTAGCTTTTCTTGGAGAATGCTGTGGGACATGGTGTCGAAGGTCTTGCTAAAGTCCAAGTAGGTTACATCCATGGCCTTTCCCTCATCTACTAGGCAGGTCACCTGGTCATAAAAGGAGGTCAGATTGGTCAAGCATGACCTTCCTTTCATGAACCCATGCTTAAGTGGGATTTGAGGACATGCAGACAGGTTGCGGTGAGTTCAACATCCTCACAGAAGTGCTTCTACGGTACAGTAATTTCATAACAGTATCAACCAGAGTATAGAGTGAAAATATTCCTCAAGATGTCATTGCAATGTCCTCCAGTGAAAACCTTAGGCCTAGTATTTGTTGTGACAAAGAAAAAAAAAAAACAAACTGTGAAAGATTAAGATTTTTAATATGCAATACAAAAAGTTATGCAGTTCATTTTTTGAGACTAAAAATTCTTGTCAACAGAATACAGCTTCCAAATTAAATATTTTTTTCCACAAGGAGAATTGCACAAAAAGAAAACTGTATGTGAAATCCAGAAATCACTGGAGAGGAGATTGCATTAGAATGGGTTTATTTTATCAGAAAATGAATACACAGGGGAGAATCATGCAGCAAAGAAGAATCCTCTTTGAGTTTATTGATGAGAGAAGATAGCCTATGTTCTGACTACATAACAAACTAAAATACACGTCTAGGAATAAAAGGAAAAAAATCAATGCCCCCTTTCCCAGATCCTAGATACCTGAAAGAATCTCAGATACTCAGCAGAAAATATAAAGCCAAACAGAGTAGGATGTAACAGCAAGTGCTCACATCCTCTATTGTTACAGAAGAGTGGCAGAAAAAGTACCATGTGCACTTCTACTTCATTACAGTTAAGTTAGATTCCCTAGACAGTTTATAAAAGTTTGAGGCATTAACACACTTTAATTCTTTGGAGAATTCCATCTGTTCTGCACATCTGTTGTAATTATGTGTCACTGAATTAGAGGATACACGCATACTGAAGATCTTGGACAGGAAGTCATATGATAAGTAAGAGAAATTGGACAGGAGTGCTCTGGCATAGTGTCACTCCTTTATAGGACTGTCTCTTTCTTTGTACGCCTGAATGTGCTTTATAACAAACCATCACAACCAGAAAGCAATAGCTCTCTTTTGTTTTTAATAACACTGCAGTTAAAATATTAATCCAGTATGTGAGAGTAGTTTTATCACTTCTCTTTGCTGAAGCAATTTTTTTATTCTTGAGTAAACTCTTCACCAAGCAATAGGGTATTGTGTAGATCTTTTTTTTTTCCCCTGAGACAAGCATTATTCAGACACAGCAGAGGCAAAAGTTCCCACCGGGTGCTGTGAAGAGTTTAACCATTGCTATGCAACTCTGACATGGCCCTAGGACTCTGGACAACACTGTCCTCATTTTCTTCTCATTTTCTTCTTTTGATGAAGAGATGTCCACAGAAAGGTCAGAATGGCAACAAGGAAGGGTTCTGCAAGTACATCAACAGCAAAAGGAAAACTGGGGAAAACATAGAACTGCTGCTGAATGGGACAGGGAAACTGATAAACTGATGACAAATGACATGGAGAAGGCCAAGGTACTCAGAGCCTTATTTACTTATTCTTCATCAGTAAACACAAAAATCAGCCTTCAGGAATCCCATCTCCCTGAGACCAGAACAAAAGTCCGGAACAAGGAAGACTTACCCTTGCTGAAGGAGGAATGGGTTAGGGAGCACTTAAACAAACAATGTGTATAAGCCCATGTGGCATGATGGGTTGCACCCAGAAGTGCTGAGGCATCTAGCTGATGTAATTGAAAGGCCACTCTCAATTATCTTTGAACAGATATGGTGACTGGGAGAGGTTCCTGAAGTCTGGAAGAGACCATATATCACTCCTATTTTCAAGAATGGAAAAAAATATCGAGGGTCAGCTGACATAGGTCAGGTTCATCTCAATCCCTGGGAAGGTGATGGGAAAAGTCCTCTCAAAACACATATTCAAACATAAGAAAGATAAGAGAATGATGATCAGTACTAGTCAGTATATGCTTATGAAGGGGAAATAACGTTTGACCAACCCTACAGGTTTCTACAACAAGGTGACTGTCTTGGTAGATATTTTTTTACTGCAAATTTAATAAAGCCTTTGATACTATCTCCTGTGACTTCCTCATAGACAAGATGAAAGTAGTTCCACTTCAGATAAGTGGACAGTGAGGTGGATTGGGAACTGATTTAAAGGCCATGCCCAGAAAGTTGTGATCAGTAGCACAAAGTCCACTTGGAGTTAGTGGTGTACATAGGGCTTATTACTGGGCCCAATACTGTTCAACGTCTTCATTAATGACTTGGATAATGGAAATGTGTGCACCCACAGTAAGTTTGCAGCTGATACAAAGCCAGGAGGAGTGGCTGATACATCAGATGGTTGTGCTACTTGTGGTTCAGAGGGACCTCAAAAGGTTGGAGCAATGATCTGACAGGAGCCTTACGTAATTCAACAAGGGAATGTGCAAAATCCTGCACCAGTACAGGTGCAGGATTCTATGATTCTGTGATTCAATTATATAAACCTTTGAAAAGACGTAGACATTATATTATATTTTGTTTTAAAATATGTTGTATATTTCTAAAAATTTAAAGTGAATACAAATAATTTTCAAATTCCTACAAGGATGTAATAAAGCCTAATTTTTAATTAAGCCTATTAGTGTATTTTTTTTTTTTTATTCTAGTGGGTTGGCACAGGTCTTTTAAAAAAGAAATAAGAGCACATCAGTGGAAGTAAAAATCAAATATAGCTTGCATGGATAAGAGGTGGGCTTTCTAACAACACTTTAACAAGTGTTCTTCCTGTATATTAAGTTTCAAAGACAGCAAAAGATTTTACACATGGTATTTAGCTTGAAAGGAAAATACTAATTATAGTATATCAGACTTATCTCAGACTTCTGTTTTAAGTGACAAAATTAAAAAAAAAAAAACACAACCTGTATCTCTTGGAACTCTCACTTGTGGTTCTCTTTTTTCACTGTTAAATATTGCTATTTGTTTCATATTTTATTTAATATATGTTTAAGTCTTTGTTTTTGTTGTGTTATTAGATGTCATTTTTTCCCCTATGACTTTCAAGGTAGAATTTCCAAAGCTTTTTTTTTTTTTTTTTTTTTTAACTTTAATCCCAGGATAATTAGCATATCAATTGCACCTGTTAATAAAATTAACAGAATGCAAAATAATAAAAGAATAACAATGATATTAGTATTATTACTAATAATAGACTGAATAGAAATATAATAGGAGGTACCTGAGTCACCTAGTGAACTGATTTTTGGATTGCAATTTCTGACTTTTTTTTACAACATAATGTCTCAGGCAAAGCTCCAGAACTGCATTTCAAGTATCTATCCCATAAAATGTTCTTACTTCCTCAATGTGAAAAAATCTCTAAAGATCCTTCAGAATAGAAGCTGGGGATTTTCAGTAGTATTGAATTTGATCAAAGCTACATGGTATGCTTCCTGTTATGCCTGTTATTTATGAAGTGACAGGTTTTTTTTTTAGGCTGTTATACAAAACAGCAAACCTCAGCTTCATACTGCCCAAGCCAAAAGCTGTTCCCATCCCTGACTACATACAGTTTGTGACTTGGATGTCTTTTTCTAAATGAAAAATGGGATTCTATGCTCACCAAACCAGCTGAAAGACTTTCATGTTTCTCCTTTGAAAAATTAGAACATTAAAGTATGAAATGGCACTGTCAGCTTCTGATTAGCGTTAGTTAAGACAATTGTCAAAAGTTATTAGTTCTGATAATCTTTCAAATGACCCCATAGAACAATGGACACTACACCTAAGAGAGTAGAAAAGGAAGAAAAAAATTTAGAACTTAGTAAAAGGTATGTTGACATATTTAAAGTAGCCTCTTCTCAAGGAGGTAAGTATGTCACAGGCCATAAAGGAGAATGAACTAGAAAAAGAGAGGGTTTGTATTAGCCTGGTATGTTAGTATGGTATTAGAAAAGTAGTGAAATTTATTAAGAGGAGGTTGTGTTTCAACATAGCTGTGATGCACATTCTTCGTTTGCTTTTGTATTTTTAGTCACCCATAATTGATCACTGGTGAACTGGGGTTCAGGCACCACCTTAGTCTCAGGGTGAGCATTCATGCATCACACAGAGTGGGTGTGACTCCGAACGGATAAAAATCCATCAAATTAATCTGGTTAGAGTAGCTCATTGACTTTGGCAACGTTCACACTATCATTCAACAACCATACTAGGCCAGGATAAGCTACCAGGGCCACCAGAAGAAGTAATCCTATTGAACCTTCACCCCAACCCCATACCATTTCCTAGGTTGTTTTCTCCTTGTGTGTGAACTCATTGTCCTGAGTTAAAACAAAAGAACCAAACAATCAAGCAAAAAACCAAACCAAAACAAAACCCAAAACAAAACAACCCAAAAGAAAACAAAACAAAAAAAAAAGAACCAAAGCAAAACGTACTTTTTTTTCAGGAATTATGAAAAATCTTGATGAAATCACACAGTAACCTGATTACTTCTGTAAGTCTTTGGTGGTCATGTTATTGTGAAAAAGTATAGGGAGCAAGTACAAGGAAAAAGTTAGTGAATAAAGGAAAAAAAAAAAACCCAAACCTACAACAAAAGAGACATCAGCAAATTTAAGCAACTCTACAATTTGGTGAGAACTTTGGATTTATTAAATTCTGCCTTTCCATCATTGTAGAGGACAGTGTCATCTTTTTATTTTTTTTTTCCCAGCTCTGACCACACATAAATGAAAGTTAAGAAATTAATTTTCTAACTTGTTTTCCAGGTGGATATGACCCTCAGAGAATTCACATAAACAACACCAGAGGATAAGACTCTAGGATGGAGGTTTTTGGCATAAAGTTACAGGGTTTGAAGCAAAAGAACTGTGGAGTCCCATACAACTCTAGCAAAGAAATAGTCAGAAAAAGACAGAGGCAATGTCTGCATCTTGGAGGATGGTTTCAGAAACCAAAGCTTTGTCCAACATTGCAGAGTAGTCAGAGGAAAAAGATGTCAAAAGATAGACTAGGACAGATTCTTAAATAAAATCTTCAGATGATGTTTAATTTCTAATAAACTGTTTAAAATACAATTTTTGTAAAGTTTTATAAAATATCCTCTTTTTTTTTTTTTTTCTTGGTTAATTAACTGTGAAAAAAACCCTAGATTAGAACTGAGTTTAATTGCCATCAGAAATTTCTCTGCCTTTGTGATATTCAGACTGAAGTGTACAATGTCAGATCAATCTATTTACTTCTTCCAACTGTAATATGATATTTGAAAAACTGTTTGAAAAAATAAATATGTTTCTTTGTGTGTGTAGGCACATACACACATATATATATATACATATATGTAGTCAGAGAAAGAGAGAGAGAAAAAAAAATCACCTTGGAAACAAAATACCCCTCAAAACATTATTCTTTACAGGGTCATATGGACAGAGTTGTTTTTAAATTACAACATGAGCTCAGAAGCCCAACCCGCTTATAAATAGTGAATACGTCAGTCTGTCTTATTCTATGCCTCTGACTATTAAATTAATGTCTGTGTTGATTATCTCCTGCTAGGAATTTTTTTTGTCTTCCTTTGACCAAGTTTTATTTAGGGAAGTCACAGCAGCAAATAATTTGTTTTAATAGATTAAAAAAAATGCATCTGACAAGTGGTTTTCTCTTCTCTTGCCAGCTAAACTGTCTCATGAACAGGCAAGCCATACTTTTCTTTTTTGTGTGTGTGTGCCCTTAAACTTCTAATGCTTGCAAAATAAACTCCTGTCAACTAATATCAGAACTATAACTTCCTCTCCAACTCTTCCTTTTCTATTCCCTTCCAAACTCTCACTGCAGCCACACAAACAAAACACAAGCAGTTTGATAAATGAGAATTGTCATTGCAAACACTTGAGTATCTTCTTAACAGAATATACAGGTGAACATAATATGTAATTTTATTTTAGATAAGAGTTGTAAGGCAAAGAACATAATGGTCATCATCACTCAGTGTAAACAGGTTTTATTTACACATTTTTAACATCCTGTCATTCAGAAAAGATAGTCTTTATGTTCAATTTCTTTAGGCATTGAGCTCAGGGAATAAAATCTATGTATCCCGAAAAAGTAGCCCCTATCATGCTGCTTAGTTACAAATCTATGTTAAAGGCAAACCACAGTCAGATTTTTAAGGCTCACACAAGTGTCTTTGGAAAGATTTTTTTTACAGAAGTTTGGAAAGATGCTGTCAGTAGTTTCCACAGATTCAGAGTGCAGACCTCAGGACCAAGAAAAGATGGATGGTTTGCATCTAAGGCAGGAGAAGGCTGTAACTGCCAAAGTCCTTTAAAAAGACTTTAATCCACGTGCTGCAGAATGCTAAATCTTTGTCCATGCAGAAATGTGGAACCTCTGAGGAAGAAATTCTGCAGAGACTTTTAGGTAACAATGTGTTGGAGAATTCCTCTTTGCCCTCCAAACTCACACTGTTGCTTCATTATCAAAGGAAGAAAAAAATTCACTTGTTTCCATATTTGCTCTTCTGTATCACACACCATCTGAAAGTCTGAAAAGACTTACAAACAGACTTTGATAACAAAACACAAGGCATTTGTATGAAAGTATAACAGCTCATTATCTGTTCCTTCACAAGGTATCTTGCTGCTGGCCCAGATGGAGCTGATGGCTAAATATAAACACCTCAGAGTATTAATTAATAAAGTACAAAGCATGCCTTTTAAAAGGGCACGTCATGTACATCAGATCCAGCTTTCTTTACAATTTAAAATGTTTTCTGTTTGAGTATATGTAATGTAATACAATGTCACCTGACATAGATCTGACCACAACTATTCCAAATCCAGTTAATTATATACGTGATGTAAATTTCTTTAATAACAATTAAAAGGAGAAACAGATATTACCCAATAACCAGGAACCTTTAATTTGACAGTCCTCTTCTCCCTTCCGTCAGGGAAAATTACCTTTTCTCCAGCTTCATCTAAACTGTCTATCTGATCCCTAGTACTGTCTGCCTTTGAGCTCTGGACAGTCCCACACTGACTGACAGAAGTAGTGAGGAGGGCTGCTTACAGGCATAGCAGAGCAAGGTCTTACAGAGGTGGTGCCCATCAATATCTATTCCACAGATTTGCAGGCAAAATTACTGACTAGGCTCAACTGATGAAGACACAACTGCATCTTCTGCTGTAACTCTTTAACTATGACCATGATTGTTTGCAACTGAAAAAAACAATCACTCTAGTTTTTTGAAAAGCCACTAGGGTATAACTTGAGTATTTACAATTGTTTGTTCATATTCTATGACAAGAACTATGACACAAAGTAAAACTCACCTACTCTATTTATTTTTTAGATAGAAAGACCCATTCACCTTCCATATAAGATATTTAACTTTTTAAAAAAAAAATATTGTTATATCTTTCTTTCTTTCTCACCTATCTTCAAACTGACATTGACTTACAAATAATTCTATTTCAGCTTTTCTATAGTGTAAGCTTTAATAATCTGGCTTCCTCAACAGTAGTTTGACACAGATGTTATTTTATATGCGAAATGCCTAGAACTACCTTGCCATCTTGACAAGATCAGAACCTTTGACAATTTGAAAAAGACTTCTGATTTTTTCAGATATGTAGACCTCCATTACTTATATAGTTATAGAGAGATTTTCAGAACAAAATCTGAAACACTATTAATAATTTTTTAATAAGTGTATTTTTAGTGCAGTACCGAGACAAAATCAACGCATTTAAAGAGTATCCTACTGCTCTTTGGGAACAAGTATTCCAGCAAATAAAAGGTTTTCAAATGCACATCTGACAAAAATAGGAATATATTCCATTTTCCCACATTATACAACTACCATCTTTTACAAAAACAAGCACTAAATTACTACTAATATAATCAGATTTCTGTGTTACCTAACATAACTTGGTACATATGTATGACTTAGATAAATAAAAAGACTGAATCTTTATATTTATGAAGACTCATTTTCATGTCTCTGTGGTTAGCATGCTGTTTTAATCACACACAAAAGAAAACGTGTACTTTCTTCCTATTCATATCTTGTTTTGCTATCTTATATTCTATTAACATAGTGAGAAATAGTCAAAATAATAGAGGTGTGGCTCCTATCAAGGGTTCTTGTACGGATATAGCTTTACTCTTGTTTCTGACACGTAATGACACTTATCAGTGTGAATCCCAGGCAGAAGTGATTGTCAGTCTTTGACAGAGTCAGAGATCAATCTCTATCTGAAATGTATTAAGTAAAATCTATCCTTTCTTCTCACATACATGGTAAATCACAGATATATTGGAAATTTCATCCTGATAAATGATAAAATAATAACTCTATGGCAAATATTGACATAGCCAGGGCTCTATGCCCAACTTTGAAAAAATACAGGTGTCCATTCCCGGCTATCTTTAATATAGCCAAATATCAGGGGCAAACACTGATCTACTCAGAGTGCCATCCTCACTTTTGACACATCCGGAGCTCTGGTCTCATCTCGGATAGAGCCAGTGTTCCATAGCAAACATTTTACACAGCCAAAACTCTGATTACCCAGGGCTTCATTGACATCTCTTACATTTCTGGCTTCTATGGCAACAATTGTAACAGACAGAACTCTGGCCTCTTCTCCAATGTTCTGTCCCATTGTCCTTCATAAAAAGTCTGTGTTCATATCAATGATAAAGCCAGGACTTCATATTTTTCTTTGACATTGCCAGTGTTCTGTCTATATAAATGATATGGTCAAAGCTTTGTTCTCAGCCTTGGTATCATCAGGGTTATATGGCAACAGCTGCTATAAACAGATGCATGTGCAGGAACACATCCTTGATCCCAAAACATCTAAGGTCTGTCCTCATAATCTGGTTCATTAATGGTAAATGTAGATAAGAGCTGTCCACTCCAACGACATACTCGTGATGCCAATTCCATCTGTGAAGAGCAAGGCTTCACGGCAGAATCTCTTGACTACTGAGGGATCCATTGTGTTTCATCTACATCCAACTTCTCACAATCATAGGAGCAAATTACTCAGATCTTAACTTTCCACAGTGAAACCCAATTTCCAATATTTTGAAATTTATCAAAAAATAAGTTATTTGTGCTCAGAAGTTGTTTTCAAGTTTAGCTCATATGGTTTTTGAAGAGTCACAGCTAAAACAGCTGTACTTTCTTTAAAAAGTTTAGAGTACACATTTGTTTTGTCCTCGTAAATGGAAGGATTCTGACATCATACATAAAGAACACCTTTTTAAATATCATGTCTTCAAGACTTTTGATTTAAAAACAATTAAATGAAATTTGATTTTTTTTTTTTGGTCCAATGTTTAGAAGACTAAAATATGCACTTAGATTTCACTGTCAAATGTCTGTTGAAATTGTGTTGGAATTTTATTTTTTACTTAAAAGTGAAACTGAGAATCCTGCAGCATTGTATGACTTCTGTTGTTGAGGTTTTAGTCAACAGAATAAACAGTACAAGACTGTGATGTGAGAGCCTTTCCTCATCTCAGTGTTAGAGAAAGGCCCTTACAAATTTCCCCAGTAGGAAGAGAGTACAGAGTTTATCTGCAAATGCAAAATGTAACTTCTGGAAATATTTGGACATTAGTTTCTGCTAAGTTGCATGCACTTGGCTGTAGTTCATTCTGGTGTGCTTGATCCTCCACTGCTGTGTACACCTGATCCAGTTAACCAGCCAGGTGAAATTGCATGACAGCATGGACTGAGCAGCTGAGGTGCTGAAAACAGGGGATATGTATAGTCATTGTGGTTGAGGAACTTGGTGTCTCATTACATTATTTGACTCTCTTGATAGTCATTGAGAGTTAACAGGTTTTCTTTAGTATGAGGATATATATGTTCTATCAATTCTATGCATTGTTTACCTGATCTGGACAATTGTTCAGCATGAATATGTGATCAGTATATCCTTTAATGCTTTTCCTGAAATTTTCTGAAGGAAAGTGACCCTAGAGTCCTGCCTTGAAATTTGCAGCTGCTGGAAACAGTTTTGACACTGAAAACTGGAAATGGGAATAGCAAACATCTGGGTTGAGCTCTTAATTCTTCATTGCTAGTATGCAGACAGTAAGTGTTAAATGTGTGAGAATAATGAATGACAGCTAAGTTAGTGCATTATTTGTGCTTCTTTCCTTCACCCTGTACACTTTTCTTTCTGTAAAGTATTTCCTGAAAGGAAAATGCATGTATTTAATATTTAACTATAGTGTCACTTTTTACTGCACGAATATAGTGGCTAAGCAGGAACACTCGTTTGCTTGAGTAGAACAAGGTGGAAGAGGGTGAATAAAAACACGTTTGGGGAAAGAGCAGAGTACCATAAATAAGTGCAATACAGGATGCATGATGCAAGGATAGGAACAAAATACAAAGGAAGAAGGGAAGGTTAAGAGCAGAATTGGAAAAAATACAAATTATAGAGTGCTTAGATAAGTTAACAGAGACATTGAAGGTAAAGGGGAGAGGGCAGGCTGATGGGGATAAAAGTCCTACCTATTCTGTGCAGACCTAAAGCCAAGAGTCCTCACTTAATCTTAGATACCCAGCAAATACTTATAGAACTTGCTTGCAGAACTCTCTAGGCAACATAATGTATACTGAGACACAGAAACTAGCAAGTATTTCTGGGTTTAATATGTACAGTTTAAATACATACAAAACGTTTTGTTCTTCTTCCAGTGGCAGATGTCTGTGTCACAGCGTTAGAGATATCACTCCTTTCCAGTGATCAAACTAGCAGCAATTCAGTTCTACCTGACTTTCCCCCACTCCCCTCACTGTATTTAAAATAGTATGTTTAAAACAGGTTATAACATCATATGTTCACAAGTCAAGAACTAAAAAAAAAAAACAAAAAAAACAGGGAATTACTAACAATCCTAGTCTAGGTGGGATTCTTCAGGTATCCCTAACTTCAGATGTTTACAATGGAAGTGTCCACATGTAAGCTAAATCGATAAGCACCTACTATATCCAGTGTAGATATAGTCAATACGATTTAAGGAGTCTAGAGATATAGAGTCTAGACATCACACGGGGGTGTCTGCTTTAGGGTAAACTGAACAGTTCTCCAGACTCCAGTGAACATACTGACTAGTTCTCCAGTGACAAAAGTGGTTGTGTTGGTATCCAGGTCACAAACAGCTGCTTAAGTATAGGTCAGCTAAATCGCACACCACATAGTAGATTGCATACTATTTTTGGTAGGATATCACTTAATACACAGAATAACCCTCCTAAGGGCATTTATCAGTGATGCATGTTGAAGAAGACTTCTTAGTAGGGCAGAAACTATTTTAAAACTTGGAACAAAGAATGGTAATTTAACACTAGGTATAGAGATACTGAGACACAATTTTTTATCTGTGGTACCTACCTTCAGTGTTTTAAGAATCCGCTATAGTTAATTTAGCATGGTGAGCTAGACTTTCACCTCCAACTTGAATCTACCACCCCAATCATATCAAGGCTTCAGGGGAAACAATAATTTCTGAACTGATTGCTACAAACCTTAGGTTTAGAAAAATCCATACCATTTATTATGGAGGTTGACACTAAGGCAAAGTTTCCATGACACCTCTACTGGTTATTATCACAGTTCTAAATCCTGTGTTTGTTGAGGTCTGACTCATGAGATATAAGCACTTGACACTGAGAGTATTTCCTTTCAGAATAGCAATTTTGACAGATAAGATGAAAATAAGCTTTCAATAAAAATAAAATCCTTGATAATTAAAACTTATCTCAAGTTGATAATTTTGTGGAGTTTCTAAAATCTGCTTGGTTTGCAAAAAATAATTAGAAATAACACCAAAGCGTAAAATTTTATACTTAAGTATTCCTAAAGCACTGATGCAATACTGTTAAAAATAATAATGAGAATTCTATTGTTTCATTTGTAAGGCAACCAAAAGATCTTGAAATGTTTCAGTGATGTTTTCTGCTTAAATACATAGAATGATATAACAATTGAAAGTTTGCATATTTATATTTGTTTTGTTTTGTTTTTCTTTTACCAGTTCCGGTTTTCTTGGAGGTTGCTTTTGGGGGGTTTTTTTGTGGGGTTTTTGTTGTTACTGTTGTATCATTGTAACTGGCCCAAAAATATTTATATTTTGCACTTGATTATTTTTAAATTATTTTGTAATTTTATATGAAGTTTTTGCTATAGCTTCTACCAGGGATAATTTTTTTTTTTTATTTTTTTTTTTTTTAGCATGGATGTAGGATGGTGGTTAAATTCCAGAAAGTTTTATTTAATAAGGTATCTGGAACATTAAATAATTTTTTTTTTTTTTACTTCAGAGTGAAAAGGCTTGCAGTTTGGTTTGCATAGGGGCACTGAATGCTCCAAAATTCAAGTTTTGGGTGTTTTTGATAGACCTATCTTACCCTGTTTTTTCTTTCAGATATATCTTCAGAAAATGTCTTTTGAGATGTTTATAAAACGTAGGAAGGGTGCGTGAGGGAACCTAGCCCTCTCAGCTGTGGTGGATTGACCCTGGCCAGCAGTTAAGTGCCTTTGCTTGCTCACTCAGTGTGATTTGGGGGTGAATCGGAAAAAAAAAAAGATGAAAAAATAAAGACACATGCACAAACAAGGCAAAATAAGGAATTTATGCACTACTTCCCATGAGTAGGCAAATGTTTATCCACTTTAGCCCTGAAAGTATGCATAATGGTTACTTGGAAAAACAAAAGCGATAACCATGAATGTCCTTGCTTCTTCCTCCTTTCCCTGAGCTTTTAGTGCTGAGCGCGGTGTCCTATGATATAGATCATCCCTTTGGCCAATTTAGGTCAGCTGTCCCATCTGTATCCTCTCCCAATTCCCTGTGCACCTCCAGGCTATTTACTGCAGGGACAGAGTGGTAAGAAGAAAACCTCAATGCTCTGCAAGCATTGCTCAGCAACAACCAAAACACTGCTGTATTATCAATGCTGTTTTAGTCACAAATCCAAAACACATCAACATACAGACTGCTATCCAGAAAGGCTACCACTTTTGAACTTATTTATATCTCTAATACATACCCTCTTTTGTGTCAGAGTGTTCAAGAAAATGTGATCTTTGAATCAACAGACTCTCTTAGCACATCTGAAAAAAATCCTTTGTGTTTATCACTCTCATGAGAGTCCTTCTCTGGAGAGTGTCCAGCACAGATTCCCCAAAGATGATGCAGGGACTGGAGCACCACTATATGAGGAAAGATTGGGAGAGTTGGGACTGTTCAACATGAAGAAGATGAGGCTCAGGGAATATCTAATCAACGTGTATGAAGGGAGTGTGTAAAGATAATGGAGCCAGGCTCTTTTCAGTGGTGCCTAGTAACAGAACAGATGAAAATGGGCAAAAACTGAAATACAGGAGGTTCCACCTCAACAAAAGGAAACACTTTTACTATGAGGATGAGTGAGGTCTGGCACAGCCTTCCCAGACAGGTTGGGGAGTTTCTGTCCTTGGAGATACTCAAAAACTGTCTAGTCAAGACCTGGGCAACTGGTTGTACGTAGCCCTGTTTGAGCAGGGGAGCTGGACCAGATGACCTCCAGAAGTCCCTTCGAACCTCAACTATTCTGTGATTCAGATGGATGCATATGGCTTAAGAACAGAAACCCGCATTTGAGTTAGTAACTCTCTTAGAGTCAGTGGAAAAATGTAGGCTCACCTAGAATGCAGTTTGGTTTATGCAAAAATTAGGGTAAAATTTACCCTAACACACCTATTCCTTTGCATCAAACAGAAAGATAACTTAATATGACAATTTTTCATTATAGTTTCTCCACTGTAGAAAACCACAGGTAATAAGAGACATCTAATGCTAAATTCTTTATCAATCAGCCTAAATATCTTGTCTTCTATACATGAAAAATATGTCTGAACTTTAGGGTATATTTCAGTAGTTGATTTAGGAGACTATCTGCTTGTTTCTTTCTGTCTTTCAGAATTATCTGAGGTACCAAATCCATTACCAAAAGCAAATATAGGTGACAATTGTGTAAAAGTTATATGTGTGAACGTGTGGCTCCCTGTAAAGACAATAAAAAGCAAAAGGGTGAATTTTACAGTATGGTTTGCTTTCATTGAAAACTTCCACTTCAGAATAGGTTGAATTGTTCTTTAGAAATGTCTCCCTTAACTGTAAAAGGAGCTTACAATTACTAGATCTGTTTTAGTAATCCAAATTTTTAGATATCTAATTTAAAATAAGTGTATCCCACTCCTCTTTTTATCTTGACTGAAAGCTGAGACTGAATATAACAAATTTTCTTCTGTTACCACATTTGTTCTCTCCTATTTGTATGAAGGAAATGGTGTAAAATATTTCCTTTAACTGTAACTTTCCTGTAAACTATTAACCTGCACCCATTACATTAAACATATCATTAATATCACTTTCAAAGTTCTTATTTTCCAGACATTGCTAAATTTAGATTCCTTTACCCATACTCTGTTACACATTGTAGTTGGAAATGCAAAAATGGGTAACCAGAGTATGAATAATGTAGACAGGTAGGTGGTTTAGCAATGTATTCTGGCTGTTATTCACCACACTGGAATAGATTTACAGAATCTACAGGGATTACTCTCTTCTAAATTGTTTTGAGACTCCCCAGTGAAAAGTCAATTTTTTCCATGTTGTTATGTTAAGAATGTTTTGGCTTTTGAATTTAACTCCAAAAATATGTTGCATACTTATGATAATACATGTATTTAATTATTAAATTGTCTTTACATTTCTTTTTTTTTTCTTAGCATGTTGCTTGAATAATTGGAAATTCCATTGACTTCAACAAAACAAAGTGGGTAAATCAGAAATATGAAATAATGACTCACTACCTTGACACTGCCAGTGTCAAAGTATTTGCCAGTATCAAAGCATTTGCCAGTATCAAAGCATTTGCCTCACTGCCAGTGTCAAAGTATTTGACACCATCCTGCATGACAGCCTTGTCTCCAAATCGGAGAGAATTGGATTTGATGGATGGACTACTCACTGGATAAAGAATTGGCTGCATGGTCATACTCAAAGAGTTGTAATCAACAGCCGAAGTCCAAAAGGAAACTAGTGACAAGTGGCGTTCCTCAGAGGTGAGTACTGTGACTGGCATTGTTTAACTTATTTGTCAGAGATACAAGCAGCGGGATTGAGTGCACTGTCAGTAAGTCTGCCAAAAACACCAAGCTGTGTGGTGCAGTCAACATGCTGGAGGGAAGGGATGCCATCCAGAGGGACCTTGACAGGCTTGAGAGTTGGGCCTGTGCAAACTTCATGAAGTTCAACAAGACCGAGTGAAAGGTCCTGCATGCAGGTTGGGGTAATCCCAAGCACAAATACAGGATGGGAAGAGAATGGTTTGACTGCTTCCCTGAGGAGAAGGACTTGGGGGTCTTAGTTGGTGAGAAGCTGAACGTGACCTGGCAATGCACACTTGCAACCCAGAAAGCCAACTGTGTCCTGCGCTGCATCAAAAGAAACGTGACCAGCAGGTCAAAGGAGGTGATTGTCCCCCTCTACTCCATTCTCATGAGACCCCACCTGGAGTACTGTGTCCAGCTCTGGGGCACCCAATATGAGAATAACATGGACCTGTTGGAGGGAGAGCAGAGGAGGGCCACAAAGATGATCAGAGGTGTTGGAGGACCTTCCATACAAGGACAGGCTGAGAGAGTTGGAGTTGTTCAACCTGGAGAAGAGAAGGCTCCCAGGAGACATTATAGCAGCCTTCCAGTACCTGAAGGGGCCTCCAGGAGAGATGGGGAGGCACGCTTTATCAGGGAGTGTAGCGACAGGACAAGCGGTAACAGCTTTAAGCTGAAAGAGGGTAGATTCATATTAGATATGAGGAAGAATTTTTTCACTGTGAGGGTGGTAGAGGACACTGGAAGAGGTTGCCCAAAGATGTTGTGGATGCCCCATCCCTGGAGGTGTTGAAGACCAGGTTGGATGAGGCTTTGAGCAACCTGGTCTAGTGGAAGGTGTCCCTGCCCATGGCAGGGGGGTTGGAACTTGATGATCTTTAATGTCCCTTCCAACCCAAAATATTCTATGCTTTGATTCTATGTCATGTTTACCGTAAAATACAAGCCTAACAAATTAGACTGTCAAGATTAATGGTATCAAGATAAATGCTCTGTGTTGCACTAACATATCAGATAATTCAAGCAATTGCAGGAAAAATAATATATTTATTTTTAAATTATTTTTTATTACTAACAGCAGGCATATTTTTATAACATGTAGTGTACCCCTTTTAATTAATATTAGTTTTCTCAGTTGACACTTTCACTACCTACAGAAGTATATGCCTTGTAGTGTCAACAATGTTTTTTGTGTTTCTTTAATTTGTGAGTTATTAAACAAAAATACCAAAGATTTTTAGCAGTGAAGGAAGTAATATATTTCTTTCACAACCTGCTTGTCATTTAGAAAAAAAAAAAAAAAAAAAAAAATTGGCAGTTGACTTTTTCTATCTCAAAGGTGCCTTGAAAAACATGTCAGGGGAACCAAGATTTTAATTGTTTCCATGCCACTGCAATGGTCACATGCAGAGTTCAGGACATTATACCACTGCTTGTTATTATCTGCCAACCTGCAGCAGAGTTTTAAATTGGCAGTTGGTGCCTCTCAGAAAACTTTGGAATTACCATTCTGTATTTTTAAGTGGTAATAAATCACTCACTGAAGATCCATGTGTAGCATATATTTCTCTACCTTCTTGTCTTTAGACACATATGAGTGTTCATAAAATGTTCTTGAATTTTCTGAGAACTCTAGACAATTCCCTTGATCACAAGGACTTTTGTTAGCCTGTTTCTTTGTTTCGCTGGTAGTATGTAAGTGGACAGAACCAATTACCTAAATAAAAATGTGTAACAGCTTTTATCCATTGTAAATAATTGTCCAATGAGCAGAACAACAAAGAGCATTACTGACAGAGTTTAGAAGAGCTGCAGAAAGAAAAGTGAAATATCTATAAAAAAATAAAAAATAGAGCACCCGCAACTTTCCCTTTGGCGATCAGCATTTTTTTTTCAAATGAAATTTCTGTTATATTTTAACGCTTTTTAAAAAACTTTAAAGAAGAAAGTAGGCCGTGCAGAGTTACATCAGGTAGAGGAGCTGCTATGGATTAGGTCTGTCAAAGCTGCCTTCATTTTCACCTTTCTAAGTCAGTTATTGACTTCTTTACAATATTTCTCCAGAAATTTTTTATTTTCCTTTTACTTTTTAAGCTGGTGTTGAAGCATTATATCCTGGTCACCTCCAATGTCCTAATTCATTATTTACTGTTGGTTGCCAAAAGAGCCCTTTTGTCTCTTGGGAAAGAAAAAAAAAATATTTAATGTTCTTCTAAATGCAGGATGAGTATAAAGAATTGCATTTACTCTGAAGATTGAAATTGTTTGCTAGCTGACACATGACCAGAAACAGCATGGACACTCCTACATCTCCATCCTAAAATGTAAATCTCAGTTCCTCATTTAAGTTTTTTTCTTATGCTTGGTTTTGTGGGTGTTCATATAGTTCAGAATAGATGATTTCTTTGTCATAAAATCACTGTTTTCAGATGAAATGTTGCAAATGCTTTTTTGTATTTCTTCTCTTCTTCCCCCTTTTTTTATATTTTATTTTTCTTTGACTCATAATCTCATAGAAAGTTTCCATTGACATTACTTTTTTACAACTAATATCATTGTTATATACATGTTCCTGTGATAAACTAGTGCAGCATTTTTAAAAGTCAGCATGTAAAGCTTCCTTTCAACATACTTAGATTCAACTACTTTGTGTAGTAGCTCATGAAGTAAAAAATAAAAATGAATATTTATGTAGGTTCTGTTTTGCTCACACTTCAGTGAATTCACACTTCAACAAATTTGTATCAATTTCTATTATTCTCAAGCAGTTTATGAAAGTCAAAACTGGTCCCAAAGAGATCCTACATAACCTTATGTAAACATTTTTTAAATTTGGGTAAAATTTAATATTTGTTTGTTCTTTTTAATTTAAAAAAGAGTTATTCAAAGATTTCAATAGAATTTGTAAGAGCTAGCTGAATAAAGGTGATTCTTTTCTGGCATTTCCTTTTTTATTTTAAACTCTGAAGTGTCTCATTCTAAGATCAATTCAATTATTCATACCTTGGGGTTGTTTAGCACACCTGCTTGTTGCTGTGCAAAGAAACATACAGCTGGTCTGTCCTTGACCCAGGCCTGCTTTCACTGACTAAGGAGATTTGAAGCTATTTCCTTTCTTTCCCAGCTGGGTGCTAAGAGCATCAGGACAGAGAAAGAATTTCACACTGGTGATGGCTCTTAGGTGACCTCCTTCCCTTCTGTTGAAGTTGTTCCAGTTTCATAACATATTAAACATTGACTGGGCTACAGTGAGAATTATTCAGCCTGGTGATTAAGGTACGCACCTACACGTTCCAGTAGACAGTTCAAATGGAAAACATCAAGAACACTCAATGCAGAGGCAGTAGTGTCGGGTTTACCAATTTTCAATTGAGCACCTAGATCTTTTGGATACCTAGTCATGTTCCTAGTAGCTCATCAAGAATTTGGTTACAGTTTCTGTAGAAATTTATGATATTTCCTCTAACTCGCATCACTGAATAACTGTAGCTAGGACATCTTTCCAAACACATGAAAGTAGGGTGGTTTTTTGACTCATTGACTACTTACACACTAACTAGGAATCTCCTTTCCTGATGGGAAGAAAATAGATCCTTCCAGCTTAGAACAACTAAAGAAAACATGTGAAAATGAAGAATAAAGATCTATGCTCCTTAGTACTACATATTAACAACATTACGCAGCATTTTATGTGTATGGTTAATACTTTTTAGCTTGCAATTTAGGTATCTAGTTTACCTAAAGCAGTTTCAATTTTTTCTTCTAGTATAATGACTTTCAGTAGATAAGTGGCCAACAAAAAGCAAAATTCCTCTTTGTGAATCTAGTGTAACTTCTGCACTTTCAGACACACATTTTGCAAGTCTAATTTTTATTTTTCTAAACAACTTTTGACTCTCAGTTATTAGAAGTGGAACTGATAGTCGTAATCCAACACTGACATAACGGTAAAAACGCATTTTAGGCCGTGAAAACAAATGGGTTTATATTTATGACATGGTGTATGACACATTTCTGCTCTTTGAAAAACAAAAAGATTTATTAGACCATTTTTCCTCTGCTGACAATGTCTTATATGTGTTTAAAATACAGATAATAGAAACTGTACATATACATAGAAAATCTGATAAATAAAACAAAAGCTCCACCAAGAGTGTGATTGCAGCAGTATAAAAATTCAAAAAGTTCTCATAACAACATCAAATTGATAAAGGTTCATTAACAGTTTGTTCTACTCTACTAAGTCATGGACCAACTGACAAACATAGGGGTGAAGAGAAGACAGATATGAATTATGTCAAACATTGTAGTTTAGTACGAAAGCACTTTTTGAAATAAACGATGTAGCAGGAATAGGTACAATAAGGAATATGAAACAGCACTAAACAAAAATTCAGAACAAATCTACAACATAACATGGCCTGAAAATCTTCCTATTATGTAGACCATATTTATCAAACATAGTCGTGTAGCACTGAAGTATGGTAAATGGTAATTTGCTTGCAGAATGACATCCACATATAAGGTGGATCATGATTTGTCACACTAGAAGAAATTACCTCTATGATGAATGCAAAAGTAAATTTTAAGTATTATCTCATCTGGATTCGTCGCTGTTATTAATACATGAAAATGCAAAATATCTCCGAAAATGGCAGGAGAAGAAACAAAATAAAATTATATGTATGATCAAAAATATTTTTGCTATCTTTTTGGGTCTCTTTTACAACATAGTAGCACAACAATTTTTCTAGCTATTCAAGCCAAGGGAACATATGTATACCCTGTGGTCTTATTGCCATAACCAGAAAAAAAAGAAGGGATCACCTTTATATCTCAAACTAATTTATCACAGGTGAAGAAATACCCTTGAACTTACGGGATATCTTTAGTCTCTAGCAGACTATTTGAAAATTTTGTAAATAATTTTGCAAGTATTAGGAAGGTTAATGCATTAGATTATGTTTGCCACCAGGAGAGCCGGTAAATTGATTTTCTAGTGAAGAAAAAACATAGTGGGAAATACGACAGGAAGTGGAACAATATTGTCCATTGAGGTATAAATGTAATCAGCAATACCATTTCCTTCAGAGTTGCTAAGGATCAGCCAAAAACACACACATAGCCTACAAGAGATATTCTAGTATAAAATGTGTGAGAAGAACTTGGAGGTAGGTATTGTAATCTGTTCCAACACAAATGTGTAACACGGTATGTTCCAAGGAGCATAGAAAAATATATCCATCAGGTAATAATGAGATTCTGGGAAGAAAAAAAGAAGAAGAAATACCCAAAGGAAAAAAAAATATTATTGAAGTGAAGCTTCTACATCATAAAAAGAATATCCTTCTGGAAGCCCAGAAAAGCAATACAAACAAGCAAGCAGCACAACAAAACAAACTAAACTGGTCCCCTCTAGTGACAATGTGGAAAATAAGAGGCATTCATTTACAAAAATTCTGTGCTAGCTTTATTGATCTCTTCAGATAGAAGAACTCTAGCAGAATTTATATTAGATAATAATCTCTGCACTCACAGACATACATGAGAGATGTAAACCCTTAATTGACTGCTCTTTCCCCCATAACGTATTTGTGAAAATGCGTGAAAACATACACACTCTCTGACAGTCAGGAAAAATATTAATATTTTTTGATGATTTTTCTTGAGGATTTACTTGACCTTAAGCTGTCCTGAAAACTGAAAAAAAAAAAAAAAAATTACATTGTACATCAAATTTTCAGACATGTTTTATTGTATGACTTTTCAGGTATGACTTTCAGGTGCAATCTACAGGAAATATAAAGCAAAAACACAGAATACAAGACTGTCACTTAAAGTGGTGCTTGAACTACCTGCTTATCTGTATCAGCTGTCATATAATGGTGATGGAACACATAGCAGACTACGAGCTGACACAGTAGCTGGAAAACAAACCAAGTTGTACATGTTTTTAAGTAGTGAGTACAGAGTAAAAGATAAACTTGAGAGACTGAAACAGACTCCGAGGGATTGTTAATAGAACACAAGGACATAAGTTCTGAGAAACATCTGTATACAGCCTTCCAGAACACATGGCAAGTACACAAACCACACATGTGATGTTATCATTGGAGCTGATAAAATGATTAATCAGTTAATAGATGTGGTAGATGTGTTAGGTAGAATGGCAGAATCTGGAGAAAGCTGACAGTTGTGGCATCTGTTTTCACTTTCACCTGGTCTCATAATTTTCCTTGATGAGACAAAGATGCTTTCGCTCAGAGTGAACAGCTATGTCCTGCAAATGTCTCCTGTCAAGACGTGAGGCAGCATGTGAAAAAGGAGTCTTATCAGTATTTGTCCTTCATTTGAGGAAGAAAGAGGCATTTATTCTTTCCTACTACTTTGTCAGGCATCTAGTAGGAATGTCCTATACCAGGTAGACTGAGTGGGATTTGCTTTGAACAAGCATCTGAACACTTCACCTCAGGCCCTGTGAAAACAAAATAGGAATTGTATAAAATAAATATAATACAACATTTCTGTTCTAGCCAGCTACTTTATGAATATATGAATTCTGTCTCAAAGCAGCCCATTTCTCTACTTTGAGATGAGAAACTAACTCAGATGTACACGTCTACAATTTAGATCTGTCATTATGCAAATATAAATAATCCTTAAGATGTACATTTTCAAGAGAATTACAAATTCATTTTCTACCATGCATAATGTTCACATTTTGTTTTGTTTTGTATGAAAAAAAAGAGGGTAGCTCAAGCCCTCACTTCTTTCACTTTCTGTAATCAGATCATTTGGGAACAAATTCTAGATTGCTTGGGTTAATGGAATACAAAGATTTACAGTTCTAAGTATTCTGAAAAATCCTATAAGTACTGCAAGTAGAAAACAACATTGTATACCTTTTGTAGTCAGACATTGTGTATACTGAAGAAAAACTGAGTTTCTGAAAATGTACTTTCCCACAAATCTGCTGAAAAAAATGTAGCTCCTGATAAACCAGCAAAGGAGTAGCCTGCTGTCTGTAAGAGACATGATACGTCACAGAAATTGGAAGTAACTGTAGTGCTGCAAAGCTACCTTACTTAAATCATTTGTAAACATCAGATTGCAATGATTTTGAAGCTTTATAGTCAAAGCTGGCTCTGGGAACCCTGCTGCTTTAGGCAATCTTCAACATCCCATGTTTTTAGTGGTCTCATTGAATTTTGTATTTTGACTTTATTACTGATTTTTGTTTCCAACCAACTAAAACTACTATGTGCTCTTTTTTTTTCCTTTTTTTTTAGAAAAAAAATGTTTTTCTTCCTCCTTGTTTTCCTTTTACGTTTTCTTTGAAGAGTACAATTTCTCATCATCTTTCTTTATTTTTGTCCCACTCTTTCTGTTTAGCAATGTCTTTTGCATTTAGCATCTTGGTATGCAAAAATTTATTTTCTTCAATAATTTAGTATTATGTGATGTACTTCTTCCACCTCAACACACCTTTCCAGTTGTTCTTTTGCTTTTTATTGGTTCTTCCACTTCCATTCACAGCTCTCTTAAACATCCTTTCCCCTTACCTCAGTGTGTGCATTGATTCAAACTCATTCTCTAGTCCACAGACACTAAACTCCCTGCCTTCTTCTACCTGAACACATACACACCTTGAACACTCACACAGGTAAAGATTTCCTGTGTAGGCATACAGTGCAAACTGAATTAAATTCAATAGAAGTTTTTTGTTGGGATTGTCTGGGTTTTTTTTTTTTTGTTGTTGTTGTTTTGGTTTGGTTTTGTGATTTTTTTTTTCCTAGCATGACAAGACAGAGGAGTTGTCTCCTGCTTAAAGAACAAGAGCCTGAGTTTTCCTTCAGAGGTGGCTAAAACACTGTAAGCATTTCCTCAGAACAGATTTTAGCAAAGATTTTAAGTATTTCATTCTGCAAAAATAAATATTGCCTTGAGTTCCTCTACTGTATCCTGTTGTCACCCCAGTATCCTGTCCTCACTTTGTGTATCTCACATATTAATGTCTCAGAAACTTCATCTTATGTGAATTGATTAATTCACCTGTTTGCGGAAAAAAAGGTCTGTTTCATCACTAAACACTAGTACACAGATGATGCCAGAACATCAATGAGTACACGGCTTGAACGTTTCTGTTTTTTCTTTCTTTTTGTGTGTGTGTTTCTTCTAACACACCTTTATCTTATAGCTTTAGCTATCAAAAGCTTGCATGTCGCTTATCTGTCTTCTCAACTACAGTTTCAGGATTTGTCATTTAGACCTATAATATGGTTGTTTTTCTATCCTATTTCTCTCCTCGGTGCCCATGTTCTTCAATTTCATGAGGTCCCGGAGACATTACAGCTTAGTTAACACAGAAGCCTCACTTATCATAACCAGCTTCCTTAAGTGATTCTTCAGGTGGAACTCCATGGCCCAGATAATCTCCTCCCTGACCTCACTGTTATGCCAGCCCCCTGCTATCTGCCTTCTAGCACTTCTCCTCCCTTAGTAGTCTTAATACTCCCTCTCTTTCAATTTCTTCATAGCTGATGTGTTAGTAATCTTTCCTCCATGTTGTTCTATCTTTTCAGCTTGCTGGTTGCTTGTCATACTTATCTTTCTTTTTACCTCTGGAAGAAGCAGTTCACATATATGGTGTCCTGTAAGTGTTAATCAATGTCAAATATCTCATTTGCAGAATGTAATTTTTTCCCTAAAATGGTCATCTTCCATCTCAAGAGACAGTGTTTTCATTCTGATTGTAGTTTTTTATCCATCAATTTCTTGCCATTTCATTAATTTGAAAGTTCACCTACATATAACCTCTTGCTTAATAGTGGAAATTAGAGACACCGTCTGAACTGCAGTAAACAAATGAAATTCTTCACAGTCTCTACTGGGATGCACTGTGTGGCAAGCTGGAGCTAAATTCTGAGTCAGATGCTTGAGATTCTGCAGCACTCCAAAGTACATGCAGAATACACTCTGGTAGTTTCAACAATATTTCAGAACAGAGCTTCTCAATGAATGGAGAACAGGAGTCAGTAGTACAACCTATCACTATTTTATTTATTTATGTAGTAATTCTTTTTATTTTTGGTCTCATATTTTCAGTTTTCCGTGTTTCCAGAATGTTCTTAGTGAAAACATTTATCTAATTACTAAACATGTATTTACATACATTACTGAACATGTTAAAGGAGAAAGCTGGAAAACTAATAGAAACAGTTGCTTTTCTGTCACACAAGAATAGAAAGAAAAAAACACACACACACCCTCACACAAAACACCTTTTTTTTCCTATTTTTTATTTTCTGCAGTGATCTATCTTACTTTTAATTTTGGGGCATAGACCAATATTTTGTGTTTATTTTGCTTAGGGTTGTAGGTCCAAAACAAGAAGTAAATATATATATATATATTTAATAAACAACAATAATTGAAATCTAGTGGGACCTTTAGCTTAAGCAACCTCAATTTTGACATCAGAATTAAAAAATGTTGGCAATATTGTACCCTTGGTTCTGGAAATCACTATCTCAATTGTGTGATATAGCTCAGGTTTTCTGGGATTGAAGGCTTCTCTTTTTACTTAGCTCTTTAAAAGACAGTGAAGGATAGTTTTAAGTTTATTGATTTTGGTTTGTTTTGTTTATGCCGCGGTTGTGAGTTGGAAGAGTTTTTAGTTGTTTTTTTAAAATATAATTTCATGTCAAGCACCTAAATTTCCACTACCTTGCATTATTTACTGCTAATTATTCCTCTTAAGTGGTTATGAAATGATTCCAATTCTTGTTGCCAGCTTATATTCATGTTATACAGGTATCAATGGTTGCCACATATTGTAAAACTGTTGAGAATCTGACCTTTAATATTCAAAATACATTTAATAATTGTTATGGACATTCATATAAATGGCCAACAAGCCTGGAAAGACTTCTTGAGAAGAAGTAACAAAGACAGATTCTGTTCCATGAGACTTACAGACTACAAAATAAGAAAGATGCTGCAGAAGCACTCTGGAGTTAGATTTTATATCTCTTGAAAATAAAAGACTCTGCATGGAGGAATTTGGGACAGATTATTTAGTCAGATGGTAATTAATGGGCAGAATGGACTGCAAACATTGGTGTAGTACTTCCACGTGGGAGCACATACAAAAAACCTTTAGACATGTCTTTGAAAGAAGAAAAAATCACAGGGTGCAAATGTTCAACAAACTTAGATGAGAGCCGCAAGATGTTCTTTTATGCTGCAGTATTATTTTAGCAATGGTAAATATTTTCCCCCTCACTCAAGCTAAATTAACCCACGAGCACATAATTTATTTCCAATAAAGATTTTAAAAAATAAAATTACCAAAGGTTCATTCTCTTATGGCTTCTTTGATATTGTTAATAAAAAGCCAAACTATCTTTACTTTTTTCTAGCATGAAGAGAGCATCCACGACTTCTAATCTGGCTCAAAACTCTGACAATCAATCTGACAATACATTTAAACAAACTCCATACTACAGCCATTTCCTAGGTAACCATCCACAGAAATAAATTCCACACAGTCAGAGAAGTAATTAAAACTTCCCCACTCTTTGTGCCTTTCTGATACAATTTTTTCCACCACTATTGATTTTGAATTTACTTATTACTAGTCTCATTTATAGATTAAATCTGTCCTACAAAGACCAAGGAATAAGGCATCACCTTTTGCTTTACAAAGCATGTAGGACAATGGGATTATGCTCAGAAGTGGAATTTTTAGTATGCTAAAACAGAAAAGGCAGACATAATTTTTTGTAGCTGACAAATACAAGGAGGATAAAAAAACCAAGACGAACCCATAGAAAATTCGTGGTAATGGCATACAGCTTTCTAGTTTAATCTTAAAAGGCAGGGAGTGCTTTGTGCTCACCTCCAGGAGAGTGATAGTATGTGAAGTAAGAGTATGTATGATAAGAGCCTGAGTGTTCAAGAGACTGAGACAACCCTGAGAGAGGTTCAACACAGAGGGAGACAACGTGGATCAAGAGACCACACAGAGAGAGCCGACCCAGAAAGAAAGTATTTCCAGACAGATCCTCATCAGCATACTGGGCATGATGTACATGATATGGAATATACCATAAGCCAATTTAGGTCTCAATCCTAAACCTGAGGTCAAATCCTAGGCTAGTAATTGGGGCTGTGCTCTCTCCCAGCTTCTCCTGCACCTGCAGACACTGGCACAGCAGAGAAGCTGAAAAGTCCTTGACTGTCCTGGCAGCAACTGTAAAAAATCAGTATGTTATCAACCTTCTTCTCAGCACACATCCAAAACATAGCCTCTTACTAGCTACTGTGAAGAAAGTTAACTCTGTCCCAGCTGAAACCAGGACAGTTGAGAAGACTGAGACAGCTTAAACTGAACACTCTTCCTTCTCCACCTTCTGTTTGCCCAGGCCATTGTTCTTTCTGCTGAGGGAGGAGGAAAGGAACTTGTGTTTGTGCATTTTCTCCATTTCTCCTTCCTCATCTCACCTTCATGCTGCGGAAAAAAAAGAAGAAAACCCTGAAGTCTCTCAGCTCCTCTTTCCTGGTTTTATTTTCCTTCATGTGCAGTAGAAATAGAAGCAACCCCAATCCCTCCTCCATGGTACTCACAGAAATATACAGGGGCTCTTTCTGTCATGGAAAAAAAAAATCTTTAAGGAGGGTAGGGAGTAGGATGAAGAGAGAAAGAAAATATCTGCAGAAGGGCTGACAAGGATGTTTGGAAAAGAAATGCTCATAATCACTGATATCCTTCATTCTAATGTACATCAAACACCATCCAAAATAATGACTTAGAGCCCTATCAAAATAATCTGGAAATGCCATTATTCTTACTAAGACTCTTTTCTTACTCAGAGCCTGATCCTCACTTTTCCCTCATGATCATTCTCACTCATCTGTCCTATCTGTAAAATTCAACCTAGTCAATAATACTGAGTAGCACCGAGAAACTCTGCAAGCAGTATAATGGGTAGAAAGGTCTTCCACATATGAACAATACTTGTGACCAGGTCTACCAAACAAGAACAATTTCAAGTACAGATTTTTAGGTAACAAGTCAACTCCACGTTTGTGTCTAATGTATGGCGTGCAGAAATACCTATCTACTATATGTTCACCATTTACTTAGTCACCCTTTATAGTTTTTAAGAAGTAAGAAAGAAAGTAGGTATTTCTGCTCTGTTGTGGACCTACAATGAGGGCTTTACAATACACTTGTTAGTCTTGTTTAACTAGATTTGGACTCACATCCTTTTGAAAGTATAATAATAATAATGATGATGGTTTCTTATTCTTTTCCTTGTGTTCCTGTTTGTCCTCCTTGAAGTTCTACAAGTGTGCATGACTGCTTCAGCTGAGTTCTGAACATGCTAATTATCCACATAAATTGACATTTGTTTGTTTGATAATTGAATTACTCAACAACAATAACACTGGGAATGTCACAAGAAAAGACTTCATGTGTTGGCAGAAAGCACTTACAAATCAATTTGCCTGGTGTTTGGCTGAATATTCTTCAGTTATTTTTAATCTAATTAACTTTACTGCCTTTGATTCAGCAGAATCAATATTTCCAGGTTCTTTAGAAAGTTAATTGGAAAGTTCACATATGATCTGGTGCTTCCTTGTTTATTTCATCTTAGTGTCTATTTTAGTCACAGGTTTTGGCATAGTCCTCCGTGTGTGTTTTTCTGCACTTGATATTTCTAAAATATGAACAGTAAAGAGTAATTACAGTTATAAAATATTCTCCAATGCTGATTTCTTTTGGCATTTTAATGGGGGAATGTTTTGTGTTGTGCCAAGCTAGAAATTCTTGTTCACTAACTCTCAATAGCATTATGGTGGTAAGCATATTTTTGACTACCATCTGCTTAGACCTTACTTTCTCCTAATCGGTCCATTTGAAATTAAAATAATGATAAAAGCAAGGAAGTTAAGATGAGAATTGTCAGGCAGTTGAAGCTATAATTCTACTGTATGTGGTATGGGCTGCTCTTGTGTTTGCTGATGCTGTAAGGAGACACTATACAACAATGCAGAACTAATGCAAAATATGTGCCTTTATTCCTGTATCAACAGGGGTATATCTAGTTATCATTCATATATTTCCTTATAACAATTATACATACATATATATGCTTAATTGTTTTTAAAACTTCAAAATACTAGTTGCGTATTTTGTTTCAATATGAATAAACTTCTCAAGTTGTTCACTTGAAACAACTTGAACACTTTCAGATTCACATTTTATACATTTGTATAGTTTTCATGCTGTAAATTATTCACTCAAATTCTGTTTCATCTTGTGAGGATCTTCACTTTATATCTTCCAGTTGTTTATTTCCCCTAATTTTTCAAAATTTTAATGATTTCTGGATATTTTTCCATGATAGCACATAGAAATAGCTACTGGTAGTAATACTTTTATTAGTGTGAGTAAATATAAGAAGAAATTAGATTGTTTCAGCCTTTTAGAGGGAAAGAATTCTGCACAACTTGTGACCCATGTCTGCACGGTGTATTCTCATTAATGCAGCTCCCTGAACTCCATCCCGTTGCGGGTGACTGAGCTGGATAATCCCTGTATATTTAATTCACTGTGGGAGTCCACACCATACGATTAAAGTCCAATGTTGTAAGGACAACAGGAAAAAAATATCACTGTTATAAGCACATGACAAAGCGCACAGAAGTTGTGTAATCAAGCATAATGTAATGCAGAAGTTACACTCTTTAAAAGTTTCCACCTTTTAGAAATATTTTCCTGGTTGTTGAAGATGAGTTCCCATGAATGAAAATCAGAGTATCAGTAAGGTGGGCTCACCATTCCATTGGAACAAATTTCAAATGAATTCAGTGCACGAAGAAAAAAGCATTTCTGATAATTTTTCACTTGTGACATATGTCCCATCTGCCCTCTGCAGAACGTCAGCTTTGATGTGTTTTATCTTGCCCTTTTCTTTCATACCCAAGCCAGAGATTTACCTCATCTAATGATTTTCAGCATGAGTCTTTACAAGAGTCTTTGTCAGGTTCTCAGTGGAATAACTTCACATGTTAACCCACCTTTACACGTCTACATCAATGGTTTGTTCTTCCCTGTTGTCACTTGATGAAACTGCCCAGTGTTTAATAACTGTGTAGACAAAAGTGTTATAAGGAAAGCCAGCAGCTACGTTTTTTGCTGTGAACAGCCAAGCCTACTCGTGTGAGTACAGGACCTACGTTGCTAAAAACCCCTATAGAAGAAACATTTGAGTAAGGATAGTTTTGGTAATATACAACTACATGGTAAAAGCTGGTTACAGACTGCAATTGAGCTGAAAACAGAGCAAAGCATCTGGACCAACAAGCACAGCACTGGCACTGCTGGTCTCCATTCACTGTGTGTTTAGACCTAGCTTCAGCTGCAGCTCACAGCAGCTTGTGGGTAACCCTGACAGGCTTCTCCACCCCAAGGCTGCTCTACAGGGAGCTTCCACTCTCCAAACCGACACTGTCACATTGTTGTTCCCCTTCTCTTTGAGAAGTTTGATGCTATGTGGCATCTGGATCAAGACCTTCCTGAATGTGTTCAATTGCTGTGCCACTTAGGCTTTGAAGTTTTTGTTTGTGCACAATCCAAAACCAAGTTCTTTCTTGAGAAAGACTCTTTCC
>NW_010111561.1:30147-36800 GCF_000699245.1 Pterocles gutturalis
GTATAGTATTGCTTTTTTTTCTCTCTAACTGGTCTCTTTCTGAAGTTCAAAAATTCAAAGTCCAATCTAAAATATAACAATTTTACTAATTGATTTCCCTGAAACAAGGATAGAATGGAATTAACTTAAAAGTAGGTAGATAAAAATTAGGCATCAAATGAGGATGCTGATGGAATATGCCATATTCTGGTTTCTATAAGATATACTTAATAAAACATTATTCCTCACTGAAATACAGACTGAAACATGAGAATAAGTCATTATTAGTAAATTAAACAGCTCCTAGGAAATGTAACTAACTTCCCAGATACTCAGACCTGGCCACCTATTAAATTGCTATTTTATTGCTAACTTAAATAGCTATTAAGAAGAGTCCTGGGCTGGTTTTGGCCTGAGACAGTCAGTACTCCGAAATAATGTCTTAATACACCTTGGCAGTTACTACAGACTTTTACAATACATGGTTGGATATAACTATCCAGTTACAGAAAATAAGATAATTTAACAGTATGGATTTAGACTGTTCTTTAACTATTCTACAATTTCCCTGCCAGAAGAAGTTTCTAAGTCTGTTTATTTTACTAGTTTAGGTATACATTGAGTCTATTCCACTAGGTTGCTACTAAGTTATGGAGTCATTCTCTTCTCTTGCTTGTATGCATTTCAGTATTTTATATGGCTTGGAAGAAGTTGAACAAGAAAGTTTGAGAAAGACCTAATTCTTAATATCTTTCAACCCAGAGAGTATCTGGGAAATGTAAGAGCTGGTATTTAGCCAGGCAAAAAAGGAGGAGTTCAAATAAATCTTTCGTATCCCAGAACATCTTCTGACACTCTCTTTCTTTTCTATATGACAGGTACTGTAGATATAAGGAGTAGAGTATTTCTGACCAAACAGAGTTGTCTTTATTTGAGCTGACATGCTTACACTTTTTTTTTACAGTCATTGGAAGAGAACGAATGTCTCTGGAACACAGCGCAGTCCTTGACTATTCTTGCTTGTAGCCTCTCAGGCTAACACTCTAAGCTAAGGCTGGAAGATACACAGAAACAAGAGAAGCCCTGTGTAGGGCATCTCAAATGGCAGTAGATTACTATATTCAGGAACTGGCTTGTCCTTAACTGTCAGTAAAATCTAGATTGTTATCTAGTTGAGTAGATATTTACTTTAAGAGATGAAAAATAGCCTGGAAGACTCATAATTATATTGTCTAGATTTCCATTAAATATCAAAAGTTACATATTTAACCCATCCATTAAGGCACAGAATGAGCTTTCTTCATCAACTTGCTCATTTCCATAGAATATTTTGTTAGGTGAATAACTTTCTCCATGCACTTGAGAGCAATGGTGAAGATTATATAACCAAAAGATAGGAAAGAGAGCATGCAATCTGCAAAACTAAAAGTGGCTCTAGTGCTTCCTGCATTTCTCCCAGCCATTCCCAGTTCTGTTTTATAATCAACTAATATGCACTATCCTCCAATTTCCATTTTAGCTTCCTCAGAAGAAAGGCAGCTGCAATCTGGAAGTGATCCATGCAAGTCATTTTCTGTGTTTCCAGAACAGTTACTAATAGGAAATCCTACCATAAGCATCTGTACTAGAAACCAGACAGCTTCACATGTTTTAGGAGGTTTTCTTTTAAGTCTCATTTAGGTCATCTAAATCATCTTGAGAGAAGCCATCCACAATGTAACCATCATAAGAGACAAATCTTCTACAACAGCATTACAACATTAGTGGATAAGGGAAGAGCAACTGACATCATCTACCTGGACTTGTGCAAAGCATTTGACATTGTCCTGCACAACTTTCTTCTCTCTAAATTGAAAAGACATGGATTTGACAGAAGGACCACCAGGTGGATAAGGAATTGGCTGGAAGGTCAGACTCAAAGAGTTGTGGTCAACGACTCAATGTCCAAGTGGAAACTGGTGACAAGTGGTGCTCCCTCAGGGGTTCAAACTGGGACCGGTGTTTAACATCTTTGTGGGAGACATGGACTGAGTGCATCCTCAGCAAGTTTGCAAACAACACCAAGCTGTGTGGTGCAGTCAACACAGTGGAGGGAAGGGATGCCATGCAAAGGGACCTGGACAGGCTTGAGAGGTGGACCCATGCCAACCTCATGAAGTTCAACAAGGCCAAGTGCAAAGTCCTGCATGTGGGTTTCACAAATACAGGCTGGGAGGAGGATAGATTGAGAGCAGCCCTGAGGAGAAGGACTTGGGGGTGTTGTTGGATGAGAAGCTCGACATGAGCTGGTGATGTGCATTTGCAGCCCAGAAGGCCAACCATGTCCTGGGCTGCATCAAAAGAAGCCTGACCAGCAGGTTGAGGGAGATGATTCTCCCCCTCTGTTTTGCTCTTGTGAGACCCCCACCTGGAGTACTGCATCCAGCTCTGGGGTCGTCAGTATGGGAAAGACATGGACCTGTTGGAACGAGTCCAGAGGAGGGTCACAAATGTGGTAAGAGGGCTGGGACACCTCCCATTCAAGGACAGGCTGAGAGAGTTGGGGTGTTTCAGCCTGGAGAAGAGAAGGCTCTGGGGAGACCTTATAGCAGCCTTCCGGTACTTAAAGGGGGCCTACAGGAGAGATGGGGAGGCACTCTTTATCAGGGAGTGTATTGATAAGATGAGGGGTAAGGGTTTTAAGCTGAAAGAGGGTAGATTTCGATTAGATGTTAGGAAGAAATATTTTCCTGTGAGGGTGATTAGACACCGGAACAGGTTTCCCAGAGAAGCTGCAGATGCCCCATCCCTGAAGGTGTTGAAGGTCAAGTTGGATGAGGCTTTGAGCAATCTGGTCTAGTGGGAGGTGTCCCTGCCCATAGCAGGGGGGTTGGAACTTGATGACCTTTAAGGTCCTTTCCAGCCCTAAACATTCTATGATTCTATGACTCTATGATCATAAGGTTATGAATTCAAACAAGGTTAGAACTCAGTAAAATTCTTAGTAGACACCTAAGCAATTAATCTTGTTTACATGAAATTATCACATGTAATTATTTCTGGTAGTAAAAGTCTACCACAAGAGAAATATTGACTGTATCACTGAATTGCAGGTAATTCAAAGTATAAATTTTAAAAGTCTAAATTTTATTGAGGTGCTTCTTTTTCTTTGCCAAATGTTACTATGACAGAGTAAGCAACAATGAAGTACAGCAGTAAGTCTGTGAGAATCTACTTCAGTGTAAAGAGTTAAAAGCCAGGTTTTTCAAGCAGGCCAGAAAAATGTGGAAATTTATTATGAGCCAGTGGAATATAATAAAGTGGTTACACTAAATGACACCACGACCAGACATTTTCAAACAATCTTAGTAACAGACCCAAAGGCAAATGTAGAATAATTTCCAACTCATAATCAACTGAAATTAAATGGTCTGTCTGCTGATTTGCAGTCCTTCAGAATAGGTTAATTTATGTTATTACTCCGTGAAAAAGCAGCTGTGATTGCAACTTTCTACATTCAGACAATGCACCCTCCCAGAGCCATGCAAACAACTCACAGAAACCAAGAACAGCCAGGTATGCATATTTTGTAATTTGCTGTGATATTTTGTGCATCATGCTGTTACATTTCTGCAACTCATCAAGAAAATACATCCCTTTCTTGGAGGGAAGAATAAAAATCTATAAAGTAGTGTTCAAGCACCACAGACACAAAAGACAACTTTGCTTTAATCAATATGTTACTCTGAAGAGCAAGACCAAAAAAGAGAAAGATAGAAGGAGCTGACACTCTGTTCCAATTAGTTCTCAAGGCCCTGAGAGCATCAACAGGCAGACTTGACTTCCTGACTTCACCTCAGGCCTGACTTGCCATCTTGCACTTGACGATCACCAGACTGTTGGTGAAACCTCAGCCTCCTCACCTTGTTCAGAGAATTTGGGACAGCACTCTTGCAGCTGAGAGCACTACCCCTGCCTGTGCTAAAGCCACCTTTGGCTGCTGGCTCACCTTCTCCTTGCAGAGCATCCCCGCCCTTGATGCTCTCAGACAATTAGCTTTGGCCTTCTTGAGCCCTGAGTGAGCATCGAGGACATTGGTCCTCACACCACGCTGGTCCCTGCGCCTTTGAGCTGAGCACCGTGGTCTGGTCCCCACAACTCCAAATTCTGTAGGAGGCTGCGTGCAGCCTACAGAGGCATCTCACAACCCCATGGGCTCTTTAGCATATCCTGCACTTACAGTGATCCCTTCTATCAGAACCAAGTGTGATTAATTTTTGCCACCTACCCAAGGGCTGACCCAGCAGATACTGGCTACTTGGCAATAGTAATCTCATGCCTCTAGGTTAGGTAACCTTTGACATTGAGCTCAGTGGCTCTGTGCTGTAGATCCCCAGCAGCTTTTAGAGTAAACTTATATCAAGGCAGCGCATATGTGTGCTTTCTTGCAAGCGAGGCAAGAAATGTTTGAATAATTAGTCAATCATGGTTTAAGTGTTCACTCAGAATATTTTTTCTGACTCTTCTCATCTTAAAACTTCCATGGTAAAAGCTGGTATTTAGGAGGAAGACTGTGCGGTTATTAAGAGATATTTTTGGTTTATAACTCTGGCCTCAGGTGTGTAGACCTAAATATTGCCATTTTAAAAAGCTGTACTTAAAAAAAAAAGGCTTTGATGTGGAAAAAATAAATTATTAGCTACAGTAGTTTTTTGTATCACTACTGACAATATTTAATCTGGATTACCTAAGAAGAGGCTTTTGCCACTTCTTTAAAGACACAGATTTCACAGAAATTACAACTAAAGAGACTACTGGATCTCTTAGTCAGACTAATTATATGTTGAAGCTATTTGATTTGTCTCCAGAATGCTAAACAGATAGAAAACAAAAGAAGCTGGAGTGTCACCAAGTCTTGTAGACCTGCACTGACAGAATTGATTAGACGACATATGTCATGTACATAAACCAAAGATAAATTTACTATTTCAGATGTGAAACAAAGTCACATGCCATGGAGAAACACTGCCTTGCAAAACCTTCACTGGCCTTACTGAGGAAGTGACTCCTGACTGTATTTTGTAATACTTGAAGACTGTGATAAAGCCATTAGGCAGCAAGGCACCACTGACTCATCCTGAATCATCTGCAGCTGTGGCCATTTGTCCTTTCAGAGAAAGGCAAACCCAAATCTCAGCTTCCACACCCACTCAAAATCTTTAGTTAAGTAGTCACAAAGAGTATTTTCTGGTTATTTCAGGTTAAGAGGT
This sequence comes from Pterocles gutturalis, assembly GCF_000699245.1. Taxonomy (NCBI): domain Eukaryota; kingdom Metazoa; phylum Chordata; class Aves; order Pterocliformes; family Pteroclidae; genus Pterocles; species Pterocles gutturalis. Next base: position 35,376 of record NW_010111561.1, read on the forward strand.
CAAATCATAAATATAGAGTTTTATTAGAATAACCAATTTGCTACATTTTTGAAGGTAATTTAGTCAAAAATGTGTGTTGGAGTACCTAAGAGTGCACAGATTGAACTGTAAGGAAGGACCACTGTTTCTGTAAATACAGATAAATGAGTTAGAAACCTGGTCCAAATGAGAGCATGGAGCATGTTGTTAAGTACGTTCTCCAATTTGACTTAAAATCTCCATCAAAAGCATGTCAGTCATATCCCCTAGATGACCATTCCAGAATGTAATCAGTTTCAGTCACATCACCACCATCCTGGTTCCTTAATTGCAGCTTCCAGGCCTCCGAGGTAAAAAACCCTTCTGGTTTGAATTATTTTTCACAGTTTAGGTATTCATGTCACTTCATAATTTCTTCAGTAACCCTAATATGGTTTTTGCTTGATATTTACAACAGCTGTATTTTTTAGTATAGCATTTCTTCTCTTCTTGAAATATCAACATGAAAATAAGATATGATTTCTGTCTTGCTTTGGCTCAAGGAGGCATTCTTTCCTTTTTTTTTTTTTTTTTTTCCCCTCAAATATCACAACATCAAGGCTGTTCTCAAGCAGACTGGTGGGGGACTTCCTGCAGCTGAAGGTTGTTTGTCCAATAGATTGTTTCCTGAAAGTCACTTGATATTGTTTATTCATAAAAATATTTTCCTTCTACCAGACCTCAAAATGAATTTTGTGTTGTAGGAAGAAGACTGTCTATGGGGTTCAAAAACTTTTATTTTGTTGTTGGCAACCCACAGAAGTTATCAAATTATACCAGTTTATTTCAACTTGCTGATTTCAAGAAAACCATTTCTCTTGTGAGTGTCATCGGGGTCAATTCAAACAGGTAATTAAAGGCACGTAAGCTTTGAAGCACATACAGCTGTTATGAAACACATTCTCTTGTCTCCAGAAATTCAGGTTTTCTCCTTTTTCCTGGTGTAATTCAGGCAGTCACACTGTTACTTTATTTCTTCATTATCACATTACTTATTATTTGACATGCTTTTTCCTCTTCGCTGTTTACTTTTATTTTTTTTTTTTGACTAAGGCTAAGCAAATTAAATACAGAAAAAATCCATTAAGAGAATTGGAAGAAAAATGACAGCTGGAGGAATCCTAGTAACTTACTCTGTGAAAACAGAGTGTATTGAATTGGCTACTTCTAAGATTAATTAGAATGGGAATCAATGGGAGAACCTATTAAGAAGATTCAACTAAAGAAATTCTCCCCAGAATGTCATGCAAACTAAAGGGGTTCAGGACTAACCATGGGATGGAGGAGGAAAGTAATGTGGGAACACAGCAGAGAATATTCTGTCACCGTGTAAAACTTATGATGAGATTTTTAATGAAAAAACCTGTGGTGGGTTAGCCCTTGGTTCGGGGCCAAGCCACACACACC
>NW_010111562.1:0-5577 GCF_000699245.1 Pterocles gutturalis
CATGGCACCGGCACTGGGGTTGGGGGGTTTAAAGGGGTTTGCAGCCTCCCCCCTACACCCCAGCCCCTGCTCTGGGTGTTTCTGCTCCGCTCTTGGGGGGCTGCAATGGTGTCCTGGCCCCCCCTCCAGCTGCTGGGGAGGGGGGGGGACCCGGCCCCCTTGCATGCCCTGTAACCCCCCCATGCGCCCCCTCCATTGCCACAGCATGGTCCCATGGGTGCACCCATCTTTGGTGCATGTGCATCCTCCGTCCCCAAGGTGCACGTGTCCTTAGTCCTCCCGTGCGTGCATCCCCCCTCCCCAGGGTGGGTGCATCTCCAGTCCTGGGGTGCATGTGGCCTTGGTCCCCCAGGTTCGTGCATCCTCCATCCCCAAGGTGCAGGTGTCCTCGGTCCCCTGGGTGGGTGCATCCCCAGTCCCTGGGGTGCAGGTGTCCTGGGTCCCTCGGGTGCAAGCATCCTCCATCCCCAGGATGTCCGTGTCCTCGTGTGCCCGCATCCTCAGCACGTCTAGTGAGCGGTGATGCCTGTGCAGACCGGTGGGATGGAGTTAGCCCAGGGTGGCTGGTTGGGATGGAGACACCCCAACTGGGACCCAGGAAACCAGCCCAGCCAAAGCAGGCTTGGGCTCCGATGCTGGGAGGTCTGGGAGAGTGTGGCCAGAGCAATGCAAACAGCATCAGAAGCAATGCAGAGTCCTCTGGGGCCTCGCTCCATCTCTCCAAGGGTTTATTCCCAGGAGAAACCCTCCAGCCAGAACCATGAGCGATGGCACCGGCTCAGCACACCCACGGGGCCGAGCCCAGCGCTATGGATGGGTCTGAAATGGGGAAATAAATCTGGCTGCAGCCCCAGCTCCTCTGGGATGTTGCTTTTTGCAGCTCAAAGCTGCTCCCAGTGGGCTGGGATGCAGCAGAGAGGGAGGCACTGCATCCCTTGGGATGCTGCTGAGCTGGGACCAGCCATACCCCCTGGGATGGTTGCAACAGGTGGGTGACAGTGGCAGCACCCACCATGTCCAGGACCCGGCCATGGGGACAGGGCTCTGTTTGCAGGGGTGTTTGCATGGCGATGCACAGCTCCAGGGGGCTAAAACGGGGGGCAGAACCCCCAAATCTCTGATGCTGGTGCGATGGGCATCCCCTTCCCTTGCTCTGCAGGAGCCTCGTGCCCCACTGGGGGATTTGTTTCTGGGGAGAAGCTGTGCTGTGGTGCAAAGGACAAGGGGATCAGGAGGGGACAGGCACCCCCAGGGCTCATCCCGGCTCTCGGACCCCACCAGGGTCTCTGCGATGGCTCCAATGTGTCCCCGCTGGGAAATGGCTCCTGGACGGTGTGCACGGGGTATGGGGTGCAGGATGCAGGCTCAGGGGTGCAGGGTGCACACACGGGATGCAAGGTGCATGCACAGGATGCAGGGTGTGCACATGGGGTGCAGGATGTGGGCACAGGGGTGCAGGAGTGCAGGTACCAGGGTGCACATACAGGGTGCAGGGCACAGACATGGGGTGCAGAGTGCACACAAGGGGTGCAGGGTGTGGGCACAGGGTGCACACATACAGTGCGGGGTGCACACACAGGGGTGCAGAATGCAGGCACAGAGGTGCAGGGTGCAGGCACCGGGGTGCACACACAGGGGTGCAGGATGCAGGCACCAGGGTGCACAGTGCACACATGGGATGCAGGGCGCACACATACGGTGCAAGGTGCAGGCACAGGGTGCACATGTCGAGTGCAGGGTGCATGTGCAGGGTGCACACATAAGGTGCAAGGTACAGATGCAGGGTGCAGGCACGAGGGTGCAGAGTGCAGGTACCAGGGTGCACGGTGCACGCATGTGGTGCAGGCTGCACACATGGGGTGCATGGTGCACACATGGGGTGGAGGGTGCAAGCACAGGGGTGCAGAGTGTAGGCACCAGGCTGCAGGGTGTGCACAAGGGGTGTAGGATGCATGCACAGGGTGCAGAATGCATGCGTATAGTGCAGGGTGCACGCACAGGGTGCAGAGTGCAGGCACCAGGGTGCACACACAGGGTGCAGAGCACAGACATGGGGTACAGGGTGCAGGTGCTGGAGTGCAGGGTGCAGGTATCAGGGTATAGGGTGCACTCAGGGGGTGCAAAGCGTGAGCACCAGAGTGCAGGGTGTGGGCACTGGGGTGCAGAGTGCACGCATGGGGTGCAAGCTGCACACATGGAGTGCAGGGTGCAGGCACTGGGGTGCATGGTGCACGCATACAGTTCAAGGTGCAGACGGTGCAAAGTGCACCGGACACAGGGGTGCAGTCTGCACACGGTGGGTGCAGGATGCAAGCACAGGGGTGCAGAGTGCAGGAGCCAGGGTGCATGGTGCACACATACGGTGCACGGTGCGCACACGGGGTGCATGGTGCAAGCACAGGGGTGCTATACAGGCAGAACCAGCCACAGCACAGCCGTTTTGGGGGCAGGGCTCTGGGCTGCTGTGCAAAGGAGCTGGGCCGAATCCTGCACCTCCAGGACCTCACCCCCCAGCAGCCCCCAGCACCGGCTCCCTTCGCCCCACGGGGTTTGGGTGCAGGAGGGCAGGATTGCACCCCCCAAGCTGGACGGCACCCAGTTAACCTTCAACCCAGCCCATCCCTGGACTCTGCTCCCGCTTTGCTGCGGGGATGCTCGGTTAATATTTCAGCCCCACTGGGACTGAAATCACCCAGTTTGCTGGGTGCCAAGGGCGAAGGTCCCTCCAGCTCAAACCACAGCGTCACCCCTGCCCTGGGGACTCAAAGCCACCCTGGCATGAGGGTGGCACAGTGGGACCAGCTCTGCCGTCCCCTGGACCACAACCCCCCGGTGATGTGCTGCTTGCCTCTGCTTTGCATCAGCTTCTCCCCCATGGGTGCTGGGAGCAGGGTGCTGGGTGCAGGGAGGATGCTGTGGGACTTGGACGTGCCTGGTGGTGACAATTAAGGGACAGGATGTCCCTGGTGCCATGCAGGGTCCAGCTCTGGTCCTGTCCTCCCTTCCTCCAGCCGTTGTTCGCTTGGCCCCATTTAGGAACGGAAGCAATTAACGGGGAAAAGAGAAACGAGGAAAAAATTAAAAGCCCTTGGAGATGAGGAAATAGAGAATAAAGCTGCCCATGATTCAATTGCAGCTGGTTTATTTTTAAATGGAGAAGAGAAAGGCAAAAAAAATCCAGCCAGCTGATTCCTGCCTGGCCCAGGCACTCAAGAGCTTCAGCAAAGTGCTCCTGCCTCAGTTTCCCCACTGCTGCCGGGGAGGAGCGCGATGGGCAGCGGAGAGGGAGGAAGGCTCCAGCCACAAGCCAGATTTTGCTCCTGCCGTGGCCGGGAGGCAGAGCCTGATGTGTGCACCCCTCCAGCATGCAAGCCATGCAGGATCCTTGGCTGCAGTTTGGGAATGTGCTGAGAGCTGGGAACACAGTGCAATTGGGAAGGCACTGGAATTTGGGGAAGGAATCGCAATTTTGGATCTCATTGCCATTTGGGAACTCTGCAGTTTTGGAGTGCATTGCAAGTTGGGAACACATTGCAATTTAGGGATGCATTGCAGTTTGGGAATGCATCCTGGTTTTAGCTGAAACCAGGACAGAAGGCATTGCAATTTGGGAATGCACTGCAATTTGGGAATTTGTGAATACAGTGCAATTGGGTTGGAAACGCAGTGCAATTTGGGAATGCAGTGCAATTTTGGAACTTGTTGCAATTTAGGAACACATTGCAATTTTGGAATGCTTTGCAAGTTGGGAACACATTGCCATTTGTAAACTCACTGCAATTTCAGGATGCATTGCAAGCTGGGAACACATTGCAGTTGGGAACACACTGAAGTTGGAAAATGCATTGCAATTTGGGAATGCATTGCAGTTTTTGAACTCCCTGCAATCTGGGAGCGCCTTGCAATCTGGGAGTGCCTTGGCCATTCATGGCCCAGATGCAGCCATGAAGGGAGCAGCTGCAAAAGCAGGAAATCACAGCAGGACACCTGCAGCTGCAGAGGTGCCAGGGAGGGCGCAGAGAAGGGCTTTCCCAGCTCCCATCCCCATTTGGGCTGCTTTGGAGAACCCATCACCCTGCAGGGCAGGAGAGCCAGCCGTGGGCAGGGACAGGAGGGACACCTGGGGACATTTTCCATCCCATCAAAAATTTCACAAATAAATTCACAAATAGCTTTGACACCTCGCAAAACATTTTTTTTTTTCCTTTTTTCTTTAAATTGAATTATTCCCTGCTGTTCAGCTGTCACTAGCCCAGCTGTGACATCCCTCCTGGATGCAGCCGAGGGTGAGAGCTGCATCCCCTTCACCCCTCCTGTTAATGAATAACCCTTTGGGGGGTTTTTTTTGCAGGTTTTGCTGCCCTTTGCCCAGCACTTGGACCCGGAGCTGTCAGCTGGGCAGCGAGGAGGTGTCAGACCCCCATCCACTGCCCCCTCTGGGCCCGAAGGTGTCTGGGGATGGGATTATTCATTAATTTGCTGCATTGCAGGAAAACCTCAGCAGGGTTTCAGGGTGGTGGAGGTCGAGGAGCTTTGGAGGGAGACATGAACACCCACAGAAAAAGCTCCTGCTCTGTAATTCTATTTCTATATAGAATTAAGAAGCAATTTTCCCCCCAAGTTCATGCTAGTGTTGCACCTCCAGGAGCATCCCTTGGCCATGCAAAGGCAGCTGCCGGTAGCGTTGGTTCCCTGCCTGCTCTGGGCTTGGAGGTGCTCCCCAGAGGTCACCTTGCCTTGAATTAACCATCTCAGAAAAATCATTATCGGGCCCTCCTTAATGAGGGACCAGGGAGGTTTTGCTTATCACCAAAGCGCAGCCACGGAGCGCTGGCCGCTGAGCTCCTGCATCTCTCCGCTTCTTGTGCATCCTTCAGATGAGACCAGTTACCGGCCAGATCCTGTGTTCCCCCCTTGCAGAGCGAGTTTGGGGTGCAAGGAAAGCGTGCATGGCAAGCGTGCAAGGCAAGCGTGCAAGCAAAGCATGCAAAGCGAGCATGCAAGGAAAACATGCAAGGCAAGTGTGCAAGGAAAGTGTGCAAGGCAAGTGTGCAAGGTGAGCATGCAAGGCGAGCTTGCCCAGTGCAAAGGCTGCAGGTTCAGGGGCTCTTCTCCAGGGTGAGGACCCCCCAAAGGGAAGCAGCTTCTCGCCAAACCCTGGGAGTTTGCAGCATCCCTACAGGATGCGGGATCCCGGGATCAAATCCGAGCCGGGATCCCACTCCCCCAGCTGGGGTGAAGGGCTCGGCCCCCTCCTCCCCCAGGGAATCGGGCGAATCCCAAGGGCAGGGCTGTTACTCATTATCCTCCCGGCCGGACAGAGGCTCCTTGCTGACCCAGGGGCAGGAACAGGCTCCTTGGTCCCACCAGGATCCCCCCGGTGTCCCCGGTGTCCCCAGCCCCGCTCGGCCCAGCAGCATCCCGCGGAGAGGCGGAGGGATGGTAAGGGAAAGGCAGAGCAGCCACGAGGGGAATGGGGCCGGTTTTGGGGTGGGAACGGGGGGTCTGGGCGCCTGGAGCCGTGCTCCGTGGTTGGGGCTGGGGGGACGAGGCGGGTTTATTGCCCCTTTGCTGGGG
>NW_010111563.1:0-2016 GCF_000699245.1 Pterocles gutturalis
AAGTAAATGGTCTTGGGGTAAGGCCAAAAAAATCCTCTCATGGCTAAATATCTCCTTAGAAGGTGAGGAGTAGAAAGAAGAAACAAAAATTTTTTTTTTTCTGAGGTGGAGGGGGGTCGGCAGTGAAGCCCTGCAGGGGTCTGTCCCAGGCCTGTGGTGCTGGGTGTATGTGGGCGTGATTTGGGCGAAAGCATGGCTTTTGGGAAGTTGTTCAGGTGAGGAAGAAAGTGAGAAACTGCAGGAAAGTCTTAACTCTGAAGTGGAACTCGGGTGACAGGTCTTACAGTTGGAATGATGTGTATAGGTTTAAAAAAAAAGTTGCAAATATATAAAAAACCCGAGGGGCTCTGCGCTGGTTGTTGTGCTTTGGGATGAGTTCTTGGAGTCGGGTACTTCTGTGAAAATATCAACTCAGCTTTTCACACCAGGAATCAGAAAAGTGAATAAAGTGTTAGAACTTATTAAGAAGCAAAGCTGCTGAAAGCCTTCGCTCTGTACACCTGGGTGACTTTCCGTGCCTCAGATACCTGTGTGCAGGATCTCTGATCCTCCCCGCCTCTAATGAAAGAAGAGAGTAGAAGGAGAAAATGTTAACAAATCATTGCAAAGAACAAGGGTGGAATGTCCGCTTTAAAAAAAAAAAAAATGTTTCTTAAGGAATGGGGAGGCGACACAGGTCTGTAAAATCCTGTGTTGTGTCTGGGGAGAAGGAGTGAGCAATGTCTCTTCCACAGCGAGAACTAGGAGACAAAACTGCTTCCCTTGTGTAAGAAGGTTTCTGTTTTGTAAATGCTTGATTTTTATTGCAAAATAAGAAAAAAAAAACCAAAATTAATTTATTTTCTGTGGAGTGGGTACGTGCTTGTCCTCCATGAGCTCTGGGCAATATTTGCAGGTCGGGGTTTGTTGCCCACCGTGCAATGGGCCGTCACTGCGCACAGGCGTCTGCAGACTCCCGTGGTTTTCTGAGAGCTCTCCCTTGGCCATGCTCAGGGACAGGAGTCTGCCCTAGATGTGCCTTTGCTTTGCTCCCCATGCTCTAATACGTACGTGTTTTCTGTAACAAGACCGTGTCTTCGCTCAGAGTAATTAAACATCCTGTAAAAGGTGGTGAGAATTGGCTAGAGACCTGCAAGTAGGAGACATCTGAGAATGCGCCTGCTGCCACGCAGCGCGCTGGGAAAAGGGCACTCCGTTTTTCTCCTGTCAGGCTGGGTGCCCTCTAGTTTCTCAACCAAGAAAAGGCAGCAGTCTGGGTATTTAATTATGTCACCGTGCCCCCAAAGAAATCACTTAAGGATGACCCAAAAGTATTCTGTAAAACTTTTCTTTCTCACAGGTAGGGTCTGATCCTGTAAAACCTTCTGTGTATTTATTAAGGATAGTCCAGTACCGATGCTGTTATTTTCATTCTCTTTTCCCGGGACTGACTTTGTTCTAATTACCTTCATAAATATTTTATGAGAAATGCTTCTGACCTTTTCCTGGTGATCTCTAATTAGCATCTTAAATGCTTGAATTTTGTTTTTTACAATGTGATGATCACTGTCTAGGAATCCTGATAAATGTCAGGGAACCTCCAGAACAGGAGTGCAGTGTGAAATGAGTGGGTTTATTTAATCTACACAGTCAACAGAAGTCTCTTCCCAGCCATGGCCAGGGAAGAGCAGCACTTGGCGGGGCAGAGCTTGTCTAGCAGCAGTGATGCTATTTTTATGCTCTCTTTTGGGATTTGCCAGTTGTTCGTTCTGATTATTTTGTGGAATAGATCTTCAAGGAACCTTGCCTGGTGTATTTAATACTCCTCTTTTCTGTCTTTTCAGGTTTCTTCATTGCCAGTGGCTACAGAACCTCCAAAACCCCGTCCTAAAAAAGGTTTGTTTGAAGATATGATTGTCTTTCTTGGGCAGGTTGATCTTAAAGTTTCTTTTATAGTGAGTGCAGCTGTCTAGTAGGAAATAAATGTCCACTGGGAAAAGGTGAGACCAGTGTTATGGTTTTGTGTGGGGGGTTTTG
>NW_010111564.1:0-435 GCF_000699245.1 Pterocles gutturalis
TTTAGAAGAGCGTTTATATTCCATAGCATCCTGAAAGAAATCTAAAACTAGAAAACTAAAAAATCTTGAAAATATATGGCTGTAACACACACTCAGATGCTTAGAGCTGGCTCTTTCTTGAAGCAACTTATCACCGTGAGCAACCTCCCCAGCGCCAAGGCACTCATCGCGATCCCCACCAAAGCAAAACCTTTCACGTTGGCGGCGGCACGGAGCAGCAGCAGCAGAGCAGCTCGTCAGCGGCACGCAAAATTATGTAAAATAAGTGACAAACGATGCTCCAGCGAATCAAGGTCAGGCTGGGCTGAGCGGCGGAGCCCCGGCTGCACGGCGTCCTGGTGCCAGCTCCCTGCTCCCTGGGATTCAGAGAATGTGGGACACAGTCGGAGACTCCCGCAGGAACGGTAGGATGTGCCTTGAGGACAACGCTGACAG
>NW_010111565.1:0-785 GCF_000699245.1 Pterocles gutturalis
TTCTTTATGGAGAAAATTAATGGAGGTTTTATATGTCTGGACATATACTAAAGACACATGGGATGTTACAGAACTGTGGTCATACCTGTGTTACACCTGCTTCATTTTTGTTATTGTCAAACTTGAACATATGGATTTTGGTGACAATGGTTTTGCAGGCAAAAAAATCCTTTTTGGGGTGTGTGTGGACATATGCTGATGTGTATTACTTACTTCCATCTTCTATTTCAAATAATAGTAAAGTTTAGAGCTCCCCATCATGAAATAGACAGATATAAAAGTGGGTAGTAAGTATTTGCCAACTCTGTTTCATAGCAGTGGGGTTAGCCAATGTTAAGAGCACTTCACATAGCATTAACAAATACAGCATTTGCTGTTGATAGTAAATTAAATTATTTCCTCCATTATTTGGTCAGAGTTGGTGAGCATATATTATAGTCATCCACAGAGCAGGAAACTGAAAGATGAAAAAGGTTAAAGCAGAATTTTTGTTATCTCTTACTGAAGTACATAGTTGAACGTATGAAGAGAATTCCTCCTCCCACACCGGGCTTTCTAAAGAGGACATACTCCCTGAAACTCGATTTTATTAAAAAGGCACTGAAGCTTCCCCTCATAGGTTACATGCCAGAAATGCTATATATTGTTCTAAGCCCAGGCTTTGCTTGAAAAGGAACATGTATTCGCTCAGTGTATACTCACACGGCGAGACTGTGCCAGAGTGAGCATTGCTTGCCAAAACGCAGAGTGTGCACACTGAATGCTGAGTAAAATTTGTCAACACA
>NW_010111566.1:0-23512 GCF_000699245.1 Pterocles gutturalis
AATACAAATATAAAATTCCATCAGTATGGTACAAAGACACAGTAAGTTACATCACAACATGAACAGTAGGAAAATGCTCACATATTAGGGAAGGGAAACATAATGACAGAAAAGAACTGTACTGTTCTGCATCACCTGTGGTGTGGGCATTTTGTCTAGCCCTGATCCTGATCAGCTACACTGTAAAATTACCTTTTTTTCCTAAAGCCTTTTTGTTGTAATTTTAAAGATTCTGCATAATGCAGAATCTAGACTGCAGCTGTCATATCTTTGTCATTTCCTGCTGTCCCAAGAAGGAATCCTAACTGCATATTTCACTTGCTGTCTTCAGTACTCTGATGCTGACCTCCTAATCAATTATTTATGTCTTTTTGCATTCTTTTTTTTTTTCCCTGCATAAGTCCTGTATTCCCTTTTACATTTGGAACTTATTCTTTACATTTCTGTGACAGAAGACCCTTCAGACATTGAATAAAATTCATTCTTAAACATACCTTTAATGGGCATTTCAACATGAATCACTAAAAAAACATCTTATGAATAGCAGCAGCAATTTATTCATCACTTTCAGATTGGACTTCTCATGTGGCACACTGTATAGAAAGGAACAGTCACATTTCTATTTCTCTTGGTGATACAACTACACCTGTGCCCATCTGTAGCTTAAACCTGGGAGACATCCAAACTCGAACACTGATCAAGTGTTCAAGGCTCTGCTTGTATGTGTATCAAAACACCTCTAGCCTTCAGAAGCTCTCCACCTATCATCCGCCACTTAAGCCTTGAAGTATTCTGTACATTGAGCGTTTTCATACATAAGTTCCCAGAGAGACCCAATCCAACAGATGTGCTCTAATACACACCTGAAAGAAAAAGGCTTCCCATAAACTGTTGCTTTGACTGCCTTGCTTTAATTTATAGCCAAGAGATGAATTCTGTGTTTCATCCCTCATTTCCCCTGTTCACCACTGCCCTCCCATCTCCCAGGTACAACACTTTGTTTAGTAGGTCACCTGAAAATGAATTGGAAGACTGCGTAAAATCTCTCCCAGTTTGAGTAGATTCAATACCACATCTCCCAAAAAAGTTTGTTACTCACCACAATAAAAGCTGGACTAGACACAAGCTCCACTAAGAAGCAGAAGACACAAGAGTAGCATAAGACCTTTCATTCATGCTATTTGAGTCATGAAAAACACGCTGTCGTTATTGTACAGATTGTACAAGGGTACGTGCCTAAAAGAGAGAAATGCAGTGTCTGATCCCTGCTCCCAGGACTGATTTTGTAACCTAATATTGGTCAGTTCATAAGATGGTTGCTCCTTGGAGCAAACACAGGAACCCAGAATGTCCCTTTTTCTCAGAAGAATGACCCCCTTTGATCTACTGCAGTTCTTGAATTTTTTTTCCAGGGTGTGATAGAGCTTCACCAGAATGCATAAGAACATTGCTTACACAAAGCAGTCTCTGGTCTAGCTGCTAACCTTCTGTGTTGGGGAAGAAGGATATGTGGCATTCATCTCCTGCGTCACCTCCCACACTCAATGCAGGTACCCGAGTTACGGATATGGGCAGGATTTCCATTTCGTTCTATTCTGAAACATTTGTCTCACACCACTAAATGTAGGAGGATCTTTGTCTCCCAAGAAAGGATTCTAGTTCCTATTCACTTACAAGTTGCCCTTTCTGGCTGTATTTTCTGAGAAGGACATCCACAGACTGCTCTCATCAGATAATAAACAAACTCTAATATAAATATTAGTATACTTTTTGTAAGTCCAACTCCAGCCCTACTCCTAACAGCATTCATGATTACACATGCATGTTCACTATACATCAATGCTTTTGTTTCAAAAGAATGTGTTGTTGTTTGTATATTTCAGTTAAACAAAATTTCTGCAACTTGAGGCATTTGCCGGGCCTGAAAATTTGATTAATGAGAACAGACATGGATCAGAAGAAATGATTAATCCAGTCTGGAATTTTATTTTATTTTATTCTATTATCTCCTGAAAGAGCTATAATAGTGGAAAACTAACTCCTACAGCTACCGAATAAAATTATCTGCTTTTCAGGGTAAAAAGATGTCATTTTTGGTCACGCTTTTAGGACAAATAATGTGAGCTGGTTGGAATTGTGAATGAATAAATACAGTGATCAAAATTTGTCTTTAGAGCTGCACTCTAAACACAAGAGGAAAAATAAGAGCCTCTAACACTGACCAAGAAAAACTTATTTTTCAGAATCATTACATCTGTAGTGTCAAGAAGGATTATACAGAGTCTATGGTCTTGTGTAAGCTGCAGTACGGTGTGGACAACACAACCTTTGCAGTAGCACTGTGGAAGGCAAAGGAATTCAAAGAGAGAACATAAAGAGTTTGGTTTTTCACAACCTGTGAAAATGTTTTCAAAAGTGCCATATCCCAGATGTGAGACTTTCTACAACAACATCAGGTCATTATGTTTGCAAATATGGATGCAAAGAGCTGCTACATAATTGAGGTCACTATTGGTTCTTTAAAACACTAACACATAAGCAACCAGCTTCTTCGCACAGTTGTGCCAAAACCAAATCATTGGTAATGAACTGGTTTCAGAGAAACTGAACTCTTCAATCCATCATTTTCCATCAAGGATCCACTCAGCATTTATCTACAGACAGAAGGATGCAACAAAAACACAGAAAAGACAACCTCTATGCAGTTTCTTCTTGAGGGTTGCAATCTGTGAGACTCCAAAGCAGCACTGCTGAGATACATGGTTCCTTTCCAGACCTACTGCTCTAGGAAGCCTAGAAAAAGGCTTGGTCACATATAAGCCCTAAAACAATTTGACATTACAATGGGCTTCACATCTCATGTTCAGCTAAAACTAAAGGAAAGAATTAGTGAATTAGAAACACAAGTAAGCAACCCCATGCCATGTAAAATAGATTCAGGATGAAGCAGCATTAAAATCACATGTGGTGCTGAATGTGCTGTTACTAAGGCCTCCAGTTCAGACCCTGAACTCCTTAAGCATTCTGTTGTCATCAACAGAATTTCTGCTTACATCAACAAAAGTTGTGTATGGCAGAGATCTCTGTCTCATCAAAGGTGAATAACTTCTTTACACCGCATAAAGCTTTAGCTGAATCATTCACTCTTGGAGGATCAAATATTTCACATTATCATTTAAGGCCTTTTAATTGTAGGAAAGGAGCTAAATATGCAAACTTCTGCATCAGGAGGATACTTAAGTAAATTCCTAACTTTAAACATGGATGTTAACCCAAAGAGGGCTACTAACTGCTTAAAGGTACATGTAAGTTTCTTTCTAGACATAGCCTAGAAAGTTTACTGAGCTTCTGAGTTAAACTTTCACAGTGGAGGAAATCTCTTAAAATAGTTCTTCAAGGGGAGGAAAGGTTAGGTATGACATGTGCAACACTACCTAATGTAAATGTAACTCTATAAAGTAATTCTTGATTTGTCCTGACGTAAACAAGTTCACTATCAGGCCCGATCTCACTTCAGAAAATTAAAAAAAGTTTAAATAATTATCTTAACAAATCGTACTGTCTCTGACCAGCAAACAGTAAATACTTTGAGCATGGAACACAGCAGCAAGCAAACATTTACTAAGCTAACACCCCAGTCATGTTTAAGTAATCCATCAACCAACCAACCATAAACACGTAACAACTGTAATAAATAGATCTGAACTTTTTACACAAGAACTAGAGGTATCCAGAGGGTATTTACTGCCTAGCTGTTTTCCCATCCTACTCCACAACCTTGAGGTTTCCAGCTCTGAACTACTTGTTCCAAATCTTTAATTCACATTATTTCCAACAAAAATTTTCAGATAAAATGTTTAGTCTGAATCTCTCTATGTGAAACAATATAAACAGCTAAACAGCAGAACATGTTGCAATCTATGTTTGCATCTTCAATGCAGAAAGAAGGTATCAATAAAAGTTCCTATGCTGTGGTTTGACCCCCCCCAGGCTTGAACTCTCTGTAACTAGACCAGAAAGGCAACTTCAACTTCTTATCCAGAGGAAACCAACACAATGGCCAGGATAAGTGTCTTCCAGCTGCAACTCTATTTTTCTCTGTTCTTCATATTGCTGTTGGTGAGATACCCTAACCACAAGGTATCTTCTTTCACAAAGAAGGTCAAACAATACAGGAATAGAGTCCATTAGCAAAGGGTTAAGATCTGCTTCGCCTTGTGAAACTGTGAGTTATTTATTTAGTCTTCCTTGAAGCTGTCAGTTATTTATTTAGCTTCTTTGGCCCTGGAAAATGGACTTCTTTCCATGTACATTGTCTTAGCCAGTATAATTATGCTTTCTGGCACCTTAATTTAAAGCTATAATTTTCTTCTGTTAGGTATTTTGCCTGTAAGGTACACATGAGCCTATCTCTCTGCTCTTAATAATACTGAACACCTACTGTGTTCACCAAATAGATGACCACCTTCCTGATAATAGTTTAAATAAATGAATATGATTAGTGGTCAGCAGGCTGGACAGGCAACCTTGCTAATACAGATCTACCATCCTTAATTTATCAAGATGTAGAGTGTCTTCAGAGGCAAGCACAGCTGCAAAGCTGTGTGCCACCACAGTTTCCTCAGCACATGTGCTTCTTTCATGTTTAGATTGCTGTTTGCATCTTCTCTTGCTTTGACAACAAAAGGGTTTCAGAAGCAATCTAATGACGGGATCAGGAAGATAGTGGACGGCACCAACAATCTTAATAGAGCTGCTAGGTGGATTTCAAATTATGAGAATCTATGTGTCTCTGTCGAGTTCATGCAAGTGAAGGAAAAAACCCAAAATATTACCAGATTTTTAAAAAGAACCCTACAACTAGAAGAAATGTGAAAACAGGTAGAACATCTATCTCTACATCCATGTACTAGCTTTCATTTATTTTAAAAAACTGTATTACCTCTCCTTTGAATATACACTATCTATGTTTTACAGCTATTTTTGCGGTATATCTCACCTGAAAAATTAGGTGCAGTACCACTTATTGGCATATTGTATAGGCCAGCTACCTTGAGTTTATCAGAAAATGTAAAGGAGTGTCTAAAAGATTTATACAACCTAGCAGTTCATCTCTTGGTAAATGACAATAGTTTTTGTAGCATCATCTGTGAAATGGATTTGATTGATGTATAACAATTTCCTTAGGTCTAGAATCAGCCTGACTCCTCCTGCCCCTGGTAGATTATGAAACACCTGGAGTACAAGCCATCTTGAATGTCTTCAGATGAAATAGGCGAAATAGTGCCTTGGAACATCTGTTCTGGGAGCTCCTCCAACGGAGATTTCTTTCTATAATAGAAAAGCTTTGTGAATCCGTCTTTGGGACCCAAACACCTGAAGTGAGCTCTTCTCAGAAGAAAGTACTTTGGTTTGCAAGTCAAATGCATCCTTCAGATTTCAATCCAAAGGTTCTCTGCAGTTGCCATTACAAAGAAGGGGCACTCCAAAAGCAGCCTTTTCTCTTACTCCTTCCCATTTGTATTGCAATTTACAGGCTAGGTTATCGTAACACAGATCATCTATCTGCCCTTTCTTTCTGGGATAGAAGGGAAATTGGAAAGATTCATCTTTCCTTTAGTGGTGGTGCTGAACATAAGGGCTTCTCAAGTCTGTTCATAGATAGATGGATAAATATCTGTTCTTCAAAGATATTCAGTACATTTAATGGAAAATTAAAGAGGATACGCCAGACACTGCTGGGGAATTTTAAGCACTAATTTTGTTTCAATGGATTATGTATAGAAATATGAGCACAGAATTTGGGACTCATCTGTAAAACTTTGGGGTTTTTTTCCTTTTTATTTTAAATTGGTATTTTGAGATTTGTGAGAGTGTTTCTTTAGGACATATCTGTATTTTACAAGTCCTTTAGTTTATCAATGATGAGGACAGAAAGATGTGATTTTCAAAAAGGCTGAGACGGTTTCAGTGAATGTCCAAGTAGTTTCAGTGGGAACTGTATATTATCTGTATATTATCCACCTCCTCTGAGAATCCCACCCGAATTTAACTTTCTTTTAACAAAAAGTATGGGCAATGAGATGCCAGTGAGGTACTTGAGTTCCCCAGGATTTACCCTTTTCTAATAGAAAACTGAATTTGGCCTAAGAAAAGGTAAAACACTTTACCTTCTTGCTCTCTCCCCTTCCCCTCCACTGCTGTCTCTGTAGTCCTATATTTGCTGATGGAATTCTTCTACCATGATACTTATGATTTTATGTGTTTTGTCCACTTAGACTATAGTTACTTTTGGAAATTTTCTGAACTGCTACAATCTACAGCACAAGTCACAGAAACTTTTATGAGAACTGTGCAGGTATCCTGGTGTCCAGTGGATAATTCTGCACTTTGTTTCTAGGAGACACTAAGACACATTCAGACTTCCTGCTAAGGTGCCTTAAAAGGTGTTTGGTGGTTTACTACAATATCTACATTTCAGTGAGCAGTGAGTGATTAAGACAACTAAATTCAGAGCTGACCAACCTAATTTTCCCATATAGTCAGTAGATAAAGGCAAGTGTCATATTCAGACCATGTGGTTTTAGAACCCCTAACTTTGACTGCAGTTTGTTTCCCTGGAAAATCAACAGTACAAATTCCACCAGAGCTGCTTATGTTATAAGTGGAAGAAAGTGAAATGCCAAAATCTCAATCAAAATCAATAGGAAACAAACTATCTAAAAAAACCTGATTTATTGATTAGACACTAGACCTCACCAAGAACAAACATCATTCTCTACTCCTTGGCATAGACAGAGGAACTCCATACTACCTTCCTCCTTAATTGCTAGTAACTCTGTCTTGTAAATCAGCTCTGCTCTAATTGGGATTGTTGCATAGTGATTACTACATTTTCTTAATAACTAATATTTGTTATAGAACATATATATATTTACTAATGTACATATGTATTATTATGGGAATAACATGGGATCCTAAGAAAAACTTGACCTATATAAGTTTTAATTCCATGTAATATGCAGAGCAGCTAATACAGGTACCTCTGTAAAATTTTTGCAGTTCTTAACCACAGCCTACTATATATGAAAGGAAAGCAGTCAAATGTCAGCCTCTGTAGATTGATGACTGCTAAATGCATGTGTAACTGTGTTTGAATAAGTAAACCACTGTGTTTCATTATGATAGTAAAAGTAAATTGAGTATCAAGCCCGATGGCTTGCCAGAAGTAATTTTCTTGAGCTCTTGAGTTTTGCTTAGGTTTTTTTTTTCTTTTATCATTTTTGATAGTGTAGATTCAAAGTTTTTCACGTCAGCTGAAATCACAGCAGCAGTTGCACCATAACTTAAGCACCAACAAACTCAGACACCATTATCTCTCAAAGAAACTGCTAGACATCCTGTGCTCGCCCATCAGGATGTCAACAGCAGTTGCACACCAGCCTGATCTAACACAGCTTCTCTTCCAGGTTCTGAAACAGCAGAATTCCCTGCAAAATGAAACGGCTTCCCTGTTGCATCAAGCCCCTGTAACTTTTAAGATTGGCCATTCATGCTCTACCAATTTTGTTGGCAAATTTAATCAGTTGAGGAAATGCTATAGATTCAGATACCTGAGAAAACGCTTATAGCCACCCAGCTGGCCACCATCTTGCCCAAATGGAAAGAATACTTCCAAAGTCTTTCTATAAGATTTAAGATCTGACCTTACAGAATGCTGAAACAAAAGTCATACAACTTTCATACCTGGTTCCTAAGAGGAATCCAACTGAGGAGTGCTGAAAGCTTTTCTTATATTTTTATTGGTTAGAAAGGTGAATCTACCCAACCAAAAACGTGTTCCCTGGAAATGGGAACAAAATACTTTTTAGATAGCTCATTAATTTTTGCATGATTTTTTTCATTTCACCCCAGTGCATTATGATGTCTGTCATCAGCATATGGACTCTTGAGTAAATGAACACTGATTACATATTTTGAAAATACTGGTTGTATAGAGTCCAATATCCCAAAAAAGAGAAAGGTGAATAGGTTAATCACATTGCTACTCCATTAATTTGGTTACTACCAGTGACCTGTATGTCTAAATGGCATTTATACCATAGTATGATAACCAAAGTATATGAACTGTAGAAGAACTTTATCTATGTAAACCTCTCACTCTCTGTATTTTTAATAGAATCAACTAAAGTACACAGCATTCAAGTCTCAAAGAACCAAAGTATATTATAATAGTTCATTCTGAATAGTTTCTTGGGGTAGAGGGAAGTATAGTGCAAAATTTGCAAAGGGAAGAGGCCCATTTTTGCTCACAAAAATTATCTGCAAACTTGTGACAGCATTTATGTGGGCAATCATTGACATTATATAAGCAGATCCAGCAAATACACTTGCAAATGATCAGTACAGGCACCCAGCTGTAGCTGATGTTTTGCTTGCACCTTCGTGAATATTTTAATGGTAACTGCATGCATTAATCCACTACTAGGATCACATTTTATACAAGCATTTTTAGCACAAACACACCTCCACCCTCCTTGTTGTGAGTGCTGGTGTATTAAAAATATTTGGAAGACAGACTTATTTAAAATAAGTGTTAAGAGAACACAGTGGGTATATTTTCAGTGTGGAGTGCAGAGATTTAACTGTATGACTTCCGTTAGCTTTAATCAGAACCGCACAGCTAAATCCTCACACACCACACTAGAAGATCAACCCAGAAAACACACATTGTTTACTTTTTACTAATACTCTGATTATTACCACGTTCTTCCTCCTCCTCCTCTTCTTCCTCCTCCTCTTCTTCTTCCTCTTCTTCATCCTCCACATCTTCACCTTCCTCTTCATCCTCCTCTTCTTCCTCTTCAATATCCTCTTCTTCTTCTCGATCTATCTCCTCATCATCCTCCTCGTCATCACCTTGCTCCTCATTATCATCAGAATATTCCTCCTCTTCTTCATCTTCTTCCTCTTCTTCCTCTTCCTTTTCATCCATCTCCTCTGTTCCATCAGTTTCATAGCACTCATCTACCGAAGAGTTGTCTGCTTTAACCACAAAGGGTTTTCTTTTGGGGGTTGGTTCTTGTGGTTGCTTATCTTGTGTTTTTCGTTTTTTCGCCAAAGGACAGCCATAAACACTGTGCAAAAATAAAAGATGCAAATTATTACACTATCCTGCAGATTTCTGTAGGTCAGATTGTGTAACTCGTGTCATTTAGTCATATATTCTAATACTACACCATGATTAGTTGCTGTTGTCAAAATGCATGTTTCAACCTAAAATGCTGCTTAAGCAATAATGGCCAAGGGGGAGGACACTTACAAAACCTGTGAAATTGCAAACTACTATTTGCCTGAAAGTCTCACACATATGTGCCAGCATAACAGTTGCAGAATGGATACAAATGTTTGGTTTTCCTTTTCATTCTTTTCTCTCTTCTGCATGTTACACTCTTTTCTAAGGCAGATGAACATAGTTAAAAAAATAGCAATGGGATCCTACCTGTTAGCTATCCATACAACAACCAGGAATAAAGCAAAGCCTCATAATTTTGTACTACTCAGTAAGGTTTTGATTGTGTACAATTAAGGTATGTTTTAATGCTATTTAAATAATGAAAATATGACCACATTCTTAACACTGTTGTTTGCTTTTATTATTATAAATTATTAACTGCTCTTAAATTCTCCACCACTATGCTCCATGCTACAAGGCCAGGTATACGGGAAAGCAAGTCCCCAGCACAACCAAAACCAACAGTTTTCATGACCACTGTTGGAAGTCTTCTCACATTGTAAAAACTCAAAAAATAACCAAAATCCTTTGTCAATGAAGTCAAAATTTTCAAAGTTGAGTACCACTCCCTTGTCGATCATTTTAGTGCACTGTAACATAAATAGCATTTCAGAGTTCTTGTCTCCTACCAGAGTAGCCACCTGTTTCTCAAAGGTCATATAATTTGCATTTGTTGAATGTGATAACCCTTGTGTAACCCTTATAACCTCCTACATGGAGTGATTGCACACACAAATTTCTTCTTTGAAATTCCCTCTTTGAACTTTTTAATTGTGATATTATAAATGCTACTCAAGTTACATTGGTTTTTAGTCTTTTTCCTGTGATTAACTAATTTTGGGATATTTAAACTGTTCTTTCTAGTCCTTTCTGCTTATCTACTTGTAACTTTATCTTTTACATTTTTGTTTCTTTTATCCCAATTACATTTTCTTCCACTCTGCTAATGCTTCATAATCTATTGACAGGCCACTGAAAAACAGGTGGTTTCACCACATTTAGTACTACAGATGCACTCTTTGTGGTGTCTGCATGCTCTTGATCTTGGTCTGATTTAATTGAATCTCAGCAGCTATGAAACCCAATAATAACTTAAACTGCTACATAGGTAACAAGGATTTTATTGGTGTGCTTAACCATTTTAACAAGGATTTTATTGGTGTGCTTAACCATTTTATTTAAGTGCCTAACTTAGACGTTGTCTTACACAAATTTTAAAGCACTTGTTCACAAGAAGGCTGACTCGGTCTGCCTGGCACACACATATCTAAGGAACACGTACCGTCACAAAAGGTGGTATTCATCATGGAAAACCTGCTAAGGGAGACCTTCTCTGCGTAATACAGACATTTCTCTCTCTGTGTAGGGACTATAGGTGTCTTTAAAGTCTAATCCAGTGTGCCTAAATAAAAAACCTCCCTCCATTAACACTACCAAGAAATACTGAGTAAATTTTAAGTACCCCCATCTAGCCAGATTCCAATCCTCCTCATTTGGGAGTGCGTATGGGGTAGTAGTCCTAACAGGATATAGCTTCCAGACACTGACACCAAAGTTGAGGCCTAATGGTGCAGACTAGAGGGGGAATAGACGTACATCCTCCAGAGACCACGACCATGCTCCATCCAGCAGGTCATGTGGCATATCCTGGGGAAGAAGAACCTTGTCTAGAAGGTGAGCCCCTTCTCAGTCTGATACACAGCAGGCAGGAAAAGCCCAAACCTTCAGTAAGTTAAGATCCGTAAACTCAGGAAAACAGGAGGCCTAAGCTTCTGGTGTTTTCTCTTTGGACTGTATTTGTTTCTATACAAAGATGCTTCAATGTAAAACCTATAAATATGGTGGAAATCCTTGTCCCTAGGTCACCACTACTGCTTGCTGTCGAACGTCTGTCCTGCCTCTTGTCCTGTGTCCCCTCCTCTTGGTCTTGACCCAGCTGCTTAGAGTCAAGAAGAAAGGTGGGACACGTTTTCATGGAAAATATCCCATATCATCACAGTCAGGGCAGAAAAAAGAGTTCAATCTCCATCAGTCTGGACAGTGCCTAAAACTTGGGGCAAAAGAGTAGCACAGTTTGTTGTAGTTCTGGCCACACCAGGTTTATTTTGGTGCTTCCCCTGGTGTCACAGGGGTTCAGGAGCTGTCTGTTTATACTCCCCATATGGAGCTCTGAGAGAAGGAAGGCAAATTTTTCCTCAGAACTGGAATTTCAGAGTGTGTGTAGTGCCCAGGGAAACAGCTGAATAATTAGGAAGAAACCTTTCATTTAGGTGCCTAACAGAGGCTGCGTCCTGGAAAATGGTTGGGTCACAGCCTGGGGCTCAGGCAGATTTTAGAAACTTGCTTATCAGTTCAATGGGATTTAAGCAGACAGGATAACATTTATTGAGTGGATGTTTCTTGTTTTCTTGATTTCTGTTCCTTCTCTTTGTGAAGTGTATTACCCTCACTATGCTTCTTCAATGCCATTATCATTAAATTATATGTTCTCAAAATCCTGATCTTTATTTTCAAAAATGTGAGTAGGCTTAGCCCCAGAAAACCCCAGGATTTAATTTCTTCATCTTATTATAACCTTAAAAAATTGTAAGAAGTTGACACTTCAGGCAGCTCTGAACAAAAACCGTCAAGGCTAAAGGGCACCCATAGATGTGAAAGAGCGAAAATTTTTGGCCACTGTTTGATGCAAACTTGAATTTTGTCACATGAAAGACAGAATATTAACCCCACCCTGTTCCAATCTTTGTTAAGAACACTAAATACTTGCAAAAGTTTTCATCTAGTAATGCTCCAAAATAATCCCCTTTGGAATCCCTTTGGAATACTGTCTTGCACCGGCTTCTTTCTGCTCTTCAACTATATCACTCATATAGCTTATATATACCTCATGTAGTACAGACTTCAGAGTCCGAGGGAGTTAAAAAAATATCCAAGTCTTTCAGAAACCTGGGAAACAGGCCACCAGACCTGGAGCCTACTGTTTAGCTGCCCTATTTTATTCTTTTTCTTTCTTAACCTGTTCTGTTCTCATCCTTTGTTTCATTAATTTTTCAGAGTCTGCCTCCAGGGTGCTTCTCTCTGTTTCTGGCATGTTCCCTGTGGTCTCTCCTGCAAGCACGCCAAGGGGGAGGCAATGCCAGCTTCCCAGCCGCCTCTGCCACTAACTTCCCCTCCCAACCACATACGGAGACAGCAGTCTCTCCCATTGACCTCTTGTCCCTCGTATATTTGTGAAATCTGTTATTGTTTGTCCTTATAGCTTCTGCAATTTTCTCTCCATTTCCAATTTTGGCTTTTGTGATCATCCCATTATTTGCTTATTTTTTAGACTTGTTTATCCCTGCTCCAAGCAATGACCCCATTGATTTATCTGTCTTGCATGCCTTTATCCATTCTTTTATTGCTTACTGTATTTCCCTGGTCAGCTGTGTTTGTCTTATTTTCCCCTCACGCTTCAGCTCTCCTGGCTTTCAGAGGAATATATATTTGGGCTTCCTGAAACACACTTTTGAATATTCCACAGTGCTTTGCTGTGTGTCTCAGCCATCTCCGGTTTTCAGAATCTGTCATGAATAATTCTTGTGGAAAGAATATTGTTGAATTTCATAGCGATAAGCTCCAAGAGGGCATATAGACATTAATAATTGAAGAAACTGAAGAAATAATATACGAATTTATACTCCTTAGAAGATGATTTATGGCATTTTTTTTAACTCCATGCAATATTTTTTTTTTTAATTAAAAAAGATATGATGCTACAGGAGGACTTTTCTTCAGGAAATACATATTTCTTTTGCAGAGTTGAACTTCTTGATTTTGAATATATTTTATTACTAATTTAATATAATTTTCAACATAATTAGCATTGTTATTTCTAAGTTATTTCTCTTTAAATATATATAGTGTAATGCCAAAGAAGTACAAAAATCAAATTACTGATTAATATTCTCCCCTTCATGATATGCCAACTCACACAACAAAGGTGGGACAATGACACCTGTGTCTGGAGGACATTTTCCTTTGAGAGTGTCTTATTACCCTAAATGAATTAGAAGGAAAGCTTATATAGCTAATAAAGGTTCAGTCAACTTCAAACACCTTACTTAGATAAAGTCACTTGTATCTGCCATGTTTACCAGACTTTTTTCGTTTGTATCTCTTTTCTACTGAATCTATTATTTCAGAAGCCTTGTGCCATAAGATACAATTTTTTTTCTTTTTTTTTTCTCATTAGTACTTTGAAAAATGTTACAAAATTTTTTTTTCAGTCTGAAAAGTTTCCCTCTCATTCTTACTTTTTCATGTGAGAATTTAATTTAACTTAAACTGAAACATTTGGTTGGTAATAGAATCTAAAAATGTACTATACAGACACCTTGTGACATCACCAAAAACACTGAATGAAGCATTTAAGTATCTGAAGTGGCACTGAGGTGGAATTTTATCATATACAGTTGAGGATAGCAAATTAGGAAGAATCTGCATGGAAGCTAACTTCTGCTTAAGGTTTCGGGCAGAAAGTTCCCAAGGCACTTACACCTCTCCCACCGGATACCATAAGTGTTATTTTTGGTTTGGACCAGATAACTTCCAAGTCCATATCTCCGGATTAAGACTTTTAGGGTATTGAGAAAACAGACATTTTGCAAATAAGTCCTGGAACAAATCCAGCCTTCAAAGAACCTGCAAACCTAACTAATTTGCATAACACTGCATCCTATTAAATCACTCTCAAAGCAGTGACTACTTTAGCTTTAAAGGGTTGATACTATCAACTCATAGCAGTTGACCGAAAAACAAAAATTTGTATTCCACCAAACCCTATAGCTTGACATCTCGGCTCTCCAGGAAGATGCCCTTCACAACAGACTATGCACTATTATAAGGAAGAGCTGGTAGCACTCCTGTTGAAGCTGGACCACTGAATAGACAGGAATGAAAGAATCATAGCAAATTCAGAAAAAGAGATTGCCTACAGCCTACCAATTTGCCTACTGAATTGCAATAAACTCCTTCAGCTGAGGACAATTTTCCATTCATATTTAAATGACTGCTTAAAGTGTGCCAAATTACTGCAGGAATGAGCAGAAACCCCAGTGGACAGTGATAACTGTGAGGCAGTACAGTTGAACTTCTTTGTGGGAAATTATTTTTGCTCTCTAAGCCACACTGGTCAGGAATCCTTTCTACCCCACAAAAGTCCTGTGTAATGTCTGTGTACTGTCCTGGAATATGGGACGTATCGAGTCAAACCTTCCCAGGCTGTGAAAGGTAAAAAACTTTGACGAGTATTCTAACCACTAATCTATTGAAAAGAAAACGGGAAGAGTAACAAGTCAGAGTTCAAGAAGGACATGGAGTTTTTTGAGCTTCTGTTTTTCAGAGATGGCTAATTGCAGCCTACAAGATAGAGCTAGGACACACTGGTTTTGGTGTTTCCAACTGGCTGGATTAAAATTATCTGTGCTAGCATCCTGCCTGCTATGAATCCCAATCTAGAAGACTAACTCACATGAATCTGCTTTCCAGGAGCCTGCTGGCAACTGAGCCAGAGCCTTGAATACTGTTCCAGAATTAGGCATGCTTCTTGCAAACATTGCACTGCCAAGCACCACAGCATCCAAGGCCACTTACAGAATGACTCTGGATGGCAAGATCATTTCACCCATCACCAAGGTCTCTGCTCTTGGGACATGGTAACTGAAATGAAACTTTCAATTTTGCAATAATTAACCCATTTAACCAATAAATTTATTTAATTGGTTGAATCCCTGTTCAGTGGAGAAAAATTAGCTACAGTAATGTATTTCTAGGTGTTGCACAAATACACAGGAAAAATCTCAGTACTGGAGAGCTCATTTAAAGCAAGATGTAAAAATGTAAATGTAACAAATCATGAGACTAAAAGCTTATGTGGCAGCACAGGTTAGCAAAGTACATGCCCGGCAGTTGTAGATTATTCAAAAGTATTTATATAAATAAATCAATATAATATCTGATTGCCCCATGACTTATGATGTCATGGATGGGATTAGTCTCTCACCTACCCTAGGCTTCTGAAAAATAAGTCTATACATGTCACGTTAAGCTCCCTTCATAAGTCAGTGTAGAAACTGGAACTTCCTGAGAGGCGATTCACCTCACCTTTCTTAGACATTTTGCCTATCTTTCCACTGACAATAAAGGGAGTTAACGGTGATTAACTTATATTTCTACCACTTAGGAATGTGATAAAAGTAAGAGAAATCCAAGTTTTTTTCTCTTTTTTTTTTTTTTTTATATTGTATGTCCATTCCCAACAAAGATAGTACCTATGAGATTTTAAAACCACGCACCACAGATTTTAAAACCACACACGTCCCTGCTTCTTTCCACAGCTGCTGTATCACTTAACATGAATAATTCTCCTCAGTATGGCTTAGCTATCATTTCAAGAATACCTGCATGATCCAACTTCAGACAAATGCTGCAATTGCATTCTAATCTTAGAATGGCAAACACCCAACTTAACTGTGCATTTAAGAGCTGGAAGCCACAATTATGTCTTATTGCCAGACCCTTGAATACAGGGACTGATCAAAGAAACTAGGATAGTGCAAAGAGCACAGGTTTAACAACTCATATTAATTCATTAGATGAAATGCATATAATCAAGTTTTGCTAAGTGCCTATTAATTCTGTACCCTTCTGTGCTGATTTAGATGTAACCCAGAGAAGTAAAAAAGGGAACACACAAAGTTATTGTCCACTTCTGCACTAACTCAAGGAACACTGACTTCTGCACTAACTCAAAATCCTGATGACATTTCAGATATCTAAACTGGAAGAAAAACACTGGGAAAGCAAACCCTCTGTTTTTCTACATACAGACAAAAATGTGGTTGGCTACCCTGAGCAGTATCTAGAGATGCCAAGATGTCCAGATTTCTGTGTATCCTGTGTTTGCAGACTCAGTGGTAATGACAACCCTATTTACAGGTAGAGGCCATGGAAGGTTCCAATTTATTTATTTTTCATTATAATATCATATCATAAAATGGGAGAAGTTAATAATCAGCCATTCACCAATTTGAAGGGGTTAGAACACGCTACAAGAGTCCATCTATCAGTTACTAAAGATCTTTCCATAGTCACAATGTCTAAGCCTTGGACATGATATGAAATCTTTCTATTCCAATATATTGGAATAGAAATATTAAATGTAAATGCTTTTAAGCAATTCAGCAAGCTATGCTCAAGCATTCAAAAATCAAGGGAAATATACTGGAAATCAAAAGCGATTCATGTAGTTATACTGTCAATCATTTAACAACATGCCCAGATGTACATTAGTAGAATCAACACCCTTAGACACAGACTTAAATAGATCATATTTAACAACAACATAGCAGGTCAAACTATCATTCTAGCATGTGCTTAAGTATTGAGTAATAGAGTATGCTGTCATTTTATCACATCTCTAATGTAAGGCTACTGTAATGAGACTATCAGCTACTGATTCCTAACACAAATATTCTTCCCATCATCTCTGCATAAATATACAATAGCACTGTCTCCCAACTTATTTTTAACTAAGAAAGATATGTGGCACAGAATTAAGAAATAGGATACACTAATTTTCCTGTACCAATAAGTATCCTACTTGATCCAAAAAGCCAATGTCTATAGAATACAGCCAATGGAAAGGAATAATACTGTGGAGCAGCCTTCTAACATGAAGATGTGAACATCAGTAAACATCTGAAATTAAAGGAAAAAAATGACAAAAACGAAGTGATACAAACTTCAGTGCTTATGTACTGGATTCTCACCTCCAGCATAAGCTACAGGATACTGTTCTTTGTCTTGCACGGGTGGTTAGGAGTTATTCAAGTGTGAAATATTCTAAATTCTGGTTGTTACAGGATTGAGATGTTTAAATCTTCCTATTTAAAAAAAAAAAGCAAAAAGATTGTTCCTTTCCTAACACAGAGAAAACATTATTATTCTAACACAGAAATGACAGCATTCTCTCTATTGCGTTATGGAGCTGCAGCTAGAATTGGTCTCCTAGAAAAAAATTTCACCATTATTAATATGCATTTAGCAAATATCATTATGAATTAACTGAAAGTTTATCCTCCATATTAATTTTTAAGGGTGCTTGCTTTCTTAGTGGGCTCTGCACCAAAAATGTTACCATAAAATCTGTGTAACATAAAGCAGATTTGTAAAATACCTTTGTCACTATACCTTCCTGAGCCTGATTTCTAGGACAAAATTTTGATACTAACTGTTGTGCCTGCCAGTTAACTACCACAAACAAAGGTACAAGCACAAACTTATAACAAAGACTTTATGTTCTTTGCACTAGATGGACACAGCTATTTTAGTATTATGTAATTTTCAACAGTCATTACAGCCTCTGTTAGGAGTTCCTACCACAGATCCACTAGAGCAGTCTGGAGTTCTAGACCCACACAATTCCCCTGCTCTAACTTTTGCTCAGTGTGGCAGTAATGGGGAACATCCCTCAAGATACACACATATAATGGCATACATTTTTCCACCCCATGCAAGTACAAGGCAGGTATTGTGGATCATTATGATTCCATGATTATTCTCCTTTGAGAAAATGGTGCTGCACACCCCCTGTCTGCTGCCACGACTTCCACCCTGAAAGGTGTGTATTTGCTTGTGCTAATAATCTACAGAACTTGTTTATTTCTGCAGCACATAGGAGCTGCTTTGTTGTAACATCAGGGGGTCTTGTAGGTGGTATTTCCACTGAGATACAAGCTCACCCATATTAATTAAATTGATTTAAGCTGTTGGCAGACTCAAAGGACAAAACTGTATCTCTTACATTCAGCTCATGTTTTTAACATTTTTTTTAATAATTAAAAGAATTAGAAATACTTAATAGCAGCCTACCAGTACCTGAAGGGGGCCTACAGGAGAGATGGGGAGGCACTCTTTATCAGGGAGTGTAGTGAGAGGAAAAGGGGTAATGGGTTTAAGATGAAAAAGGGTAGATTTAGACTAGACATTAGGAAGAAATTTTTTTCCTGTGAGGGTGGTGAGACACTGGAACAGGTTGCCCAGAGAAGCTGTGGATGTCCCATCCCTGGAGGTGTTCAAGGCCAGGCTGGATGAGGCTTTGAGCAACCTGGGATAGTGGAGGGTGTCCCTGCCCATGGCACTGGGTTGGAACTAGATGATCTTTAAGGTCCTTTCCAACCCAAACCATTCTATGATTCTATGATTCCATTAAATACTCTGGTCTAAAAATTAAAGCTTACCTACTGGCTTAATTGCATGACTCTAAAAGCCATACGGCTAGATATGGGCCTAAATGGCTTTGCCTTAATCTTGCCTTTTTTGATACATCTGATGAAAGGAAGGATCCTTGTTCAAGCAAAAAAACCCCCACCTAACTGAATTCCATCACATTCTAGTCTAGAACAGTGAAGCTTCAACTTGACTCATATTACAATTTAAAAAAAAATACTACGATATATAATGTTACTTTTTCTATCTGTCAGTGAGTTCTATTAGACTGCAGAAGAGCCTCCAAAGGAAAATGAAAATAGCCTCCCAAGGGAATGGAAGCCCCACACAGCATGATTTGAATGTGGCAGCTGGGTTGTGGGTGGAAATGGCGGTTTCCATTGAAAATCTGCTGCCAATATGGCTAGATTTCACAGGGAATGTGGCAGTTATCCCTCTCTGAAGTTCAGCTGCTCAGTTTTAAAGATGCACAGACAGGAAAGGTAGCAAGGGTCAACAACTGAACAGAAAAAGGTCCAGAATGGTGCACTTCCAAGGACCAAAGGGTAAAATTGGGAAATGGCTGGAAGTACAAGTGTGTAACAGGAAGATGGCAAGAAGAGGAACAGATTCTTTAGTTTTATAAGATGAAAGGCAACTTTTTAGAAAGTATATCATAGAATCATAGAATAATATAATGGTTTAGGTTGGAAAGGAACTTAGTGAGCACGTAGTTCCAACCCCCCTGCCATAGGCAGGGACACCTTCCACTAGCCCAGGTTGCTCAAAGCCTCGTCCAGCCTGGCCTTGAACACCTTCAGTGATGGGGCATCCACAGCTTCCCTGGGCAACCTGTTCCAGTGTCTCACCACCCTCACAGTAAAGAATTTCTTCCTAATACCTGGTCTAAATTTGCCATCTTCCAGTTTAAATGCATTACCCCTTGTCCTGTTGCTACATGCCCTTGTAAAAAGTCCCTCCCCATATGCCACTTCAAAGACTACTTTTAATTTTTTGAATAGTTTGAGGCATTTGATGCTTAGCGCTTGTGTCTCATTGAAAATTGGTTAGCAATGTGTTAGTCACTTTTAAAAATGGTACCTATATATCTGGGGCACAGACCAATAATGGGAATAGTTGTGGCAGCATTAAATATCATTACAGTTAACTTTAAAGTACTTAAGCTTAGATGACTAAGTTCCTTAGTGAATAAAATTTCCAATGGTAATATATAGGTATATAAGCAAGCATATTGACTGTGGTATATCCACGGTAAGAAATATGAAGTACCATGAAAAGAATCTTTCCAAAATCACTTCTCTCTTTGTTGATGTCTGCATCTACTTGCAACTCTGACTTAGGCATCATCTTGGAAATATGACTCATAATCCAAAAATACACTTTCTGATGCAGGTACAAAAATCATGTGTGTAGTATGGATGGCTAGTTTATTGCTCTTTGTTTTGATATCGGCAGAGTGGTACTGTTCTCTGTCTTTTTTTAACAACTCAGGTTGAAACAATTGTCAAAAAAACGGAAGATGCTTTATTTTTTTTTTCCTTTTTTTGTTGGAACCCAATCAACCTGTATGGCTCCAAATCTTGTTCCTCTAGAGGAGTCTAATCTAGAGGGCTTTTCTCTCTCTTTCTCTGTTCCCTGTAGAAAACCTCACGTGCATTTCTGTCCACAGGCCTGGCTTCAACAGCCAGGACAGAAGGCAGCCTCATCCTAGTCAGTTTTCGCCTGTCATCCTTTTGGTATGGCTCAGGTTTGGAAATTAACAATGTGCTTGGACCCAGTCAGGCTGGTGGAGAATCTGAAAGAGTATGTTGTTTCCTGAGGTAGCATTCTCATTGCTAGTCCAGGATGAACCACTGTCATGGAATTTTTCAGTGAAAGGGGATGTGACTCCTATGCTGTCTATAGAAATTAGTGCTGTTAATGTGAGTAGAAATTGCCTGCTGTGCCTACTGGATCAGAGGATGCTGGCGTGAGTACCTGTGGTCTGCAAATCTCAAGAGTCCTGGCCTGCAGAAAGCACTGATCAGCACAGCATAGCAAAGCTGGCAGCACTTCCAGCCATATAAAAACAGGTCTTCTATTACAAGTTTCATCAACTACAGACTTGGGATTTTTTTGTGGATCCTTCTCTTGGATTTCAGTACATAAGGTTTTGCTCTAGAAGTTTGTGCTTATATTCTGATTTATATGTTGAAATGTTTTTTGTGAAAATCACAAATGCAGAAATTTAATGGTGGAAAAATTATCCTCTCTAATTAACAGGTAAGTGTACTAAATGGAAGGTGGGCCAGGTATCAGAAGACATTTTATTGTCCAAAATATCTAGAAGGTTTTGAAGGTGGGGATGATAAGTTGCATAGGTATGACATAATTTCAAATTCTCTGGTATCATTGTAACATAGGTAGTATGTAAATCTTTCCTGACTCTTCACCAGATGATTCTAAATTTCCTTACAGCTGAAAAAATAGTGAGCTTGGTATCATCTCTGTTTTTTTCAGACCAGACAAGAAATTTTCATCTTCCTGGGGAGTTTTGGCTTTTTTGGGGTTTTTTTACAGACTACTAGAGAAACATAATTACAAACCACCCTGGTGTAAGAGGAATTGGACTCTATTCCTGCTTACACAAGAGATCAGTTTAATCCATAGTACACATAAAAAGTAAAAAAAAAATTAAAATTGCTACTAGTGAATCTAAATCATGATAGTTGTGCTACGGTTCTTCCTGAGCTGTCCACTAGACTGTGATTTCTAAATCTGACTGACTCCTATAATTTTCAATGAACAATCAAAATTATACTAGATAGAAAAGCTAACTCTTTTCTCTGTTTTATAGATTTGTTTAAATGCTGTCATTTTAAATAATTGCTTCCACTTTTATTCAATGCCATTTTAACTGTTCAGTCCTTCTCCCTACATCCTTTAAATAACATAACTGGAAGCAGCAAGCTTGACTGCTAAGATATGAAGTTAACACAGTAGTCAGAATTTATTTGCATTATTTCTAAAATGATATTTGTTTTATAACTCTCACTCAGTTTCTGAGTCTGTCTTTCTCTGTGATCTCTTTAGGTGTCACAAGCCAAGCAAAGCCAGGCCATGTCAGTTCTAAGTATGTCAGCATTTCCAAGAAACACCTAGATGCTGCAGAGACAGTGCTATGACTCAGAAAGCAGTACACTTTCCTTGCCAGTAGCACTGGAACAAGTTCTTAGTTCACCATTGTGGAAGGGACAGAAGACTGTAAAGCTGGTAATACTTTATGTCACATGGAATTAAAAAGACGAGCTAAGTGTCTGTGTTTTAAGAACTAGAAATGTTAATTCCAAAGCCCTGCTCAAAATAAAGTCATGCAATTACATTCTATCTGAATTATTCCTACATTTTCAGACACATTAACAGTCTTTTATTTTTTTTTCACTTTCTATCCCAAACTCCTATGTGCTCTAAACATGCACTGGTGAAAAGGTGCTATGACCAGTCTTGTAAGTCAATGTGCTATTGTGAATGTATTACAACATCATAAGCAATACTATCTTTGGTGTCATTTGAAATCAAATGCTTAAGGTCACAAAATGCACTGAGCCTACTGTGTCAACATTTGTGAAATGTTTTGACATTAAAAGCTGAAAAAGCTTTATGAGCATAAAATACAGTTACCATAGTAAATTGGGTGCAGAGCAGCCATCCGTCTAGTTGGGACTTTATATTTTCTACTTCCTTTCACAAAGTAAGGGATACACAGAGATTTCTCTGAGCAGCAGGAGTCATATCAGAGAATATTCATCATATATGTCATGATATATAAGATATCTTCCTGTTTGAGATAACTCTTTGCTTGTCCCCTTCTCCTGAATTAGTCCTTATGGTTACTAAGAACCAACAGGCTCTTAATCCTCATTGATCATCCTAGAAGTAACCATGCCCAAGCAAGATCTCCATTAAACAGTGTATCAGTAATTCTAGCACATTGTTCTTATTGTCCCTGCAAATACCCAGTAACAAGTAATCAATTGCTAATCTTTGTATAAATGAACTTTTAATATATGAAGGATGCTCTAAAGCAAAAGGCACTAGAGTAGAATTCAGAAGCATGACTCAACTTCTGCCTGTGACGCAAATTTCTTGTGTGGTAGCAGAGAGTCACGAACTGCTAGCTTACCAAGGGGGTGACTGCATTACAGCTCTCAGTTTCTATGCATAGCTGCACAGTGAAATTCTATCATCCAGTGAGGTATGTCTGCTCCTCTTCTGATACCTAGGGACATGTAGGCACTTAACATACAGCAGAACTTAGATGCTGTAATCCGGACTGGAGGAAGCTATTTTCTGTAGCGGGGGATTTCCGCTCCCAGAATTAATCACCTCAAGCCTTCTTTTTTCTTACAGAAACAATTATTAACTCAGTCTTTTGACCAGGAGATGGTCAGAGGAGGAATCACGATCCCAGCCCTAACCATTATATAATCTGGAACATAAAGAAACTTGTGAGAAATTTCAGTTTAATATCCTCTTTTGCCAGTGGTGACTGAAACTTCATTTTACACCTCTCAGAAGACTGACTGCTCATGAGATTTTACAGTACTCTGGGTTGAGAGTGCCCACTTCTTTAATACTTCATGCAAAAGACAACATTTACATGTTCTTTGTTGCTGGTGAAGGATTCATTCCATTCCTCTCTAAAACAAATGTCTGTCTTCTATATGAAGTTTTGGGGTCTGTCCTGTTTAACATCTTTGTAAATGACCTGGATGAGGGGATTGAGTGCTTCCTCAGTCAGTTTGCTGATGATACCAAATTGAGCGGTTGTGTTGACCTCCTTGAGGGTAGGGAGGCTTTGCAGAGGGATCTGGACAGGCTGGACCGATGGGCTGAGGCCAATTGTATGAGGTTCAATAAAGTCAAGTGCCGGGTCCCACACTTTGGTTACAACAACCCCCTGCAACG
>NW_010111567.1:0-5419 GCF_000699245.1 Pterocles gutturalis
GGCTGCCATCCCCGGCCACGGCCTCCCCCAGATCCCCCTGACCACCGCCCAGGGTTGCAAGACCAGTCCTACCTTCGTACTGGACCTCCAGGTGCGCTGAGCACAGCATGCCCAGCACGGGCTCTACAAGGGCGGAGGGCACCTCTCCCACCACGTCCTGGGGGGAAAAGGGCAGAGTGACAGGGAGAGCCTTCATGCTGTTCTCCAGCGGAGAGGCTGCGCAGTGCAGCCCCAGCACCAAGGGGACTGGCACAGCTCCTGCCAGAGCAAAAAGACAGATTTGGGAGCTAACGCTGCTCCTCACCCCCAGCGTGGCCCACTACCCACCTGCATGACCGCGAGTGTCTGCAGAGCCATCTGCTGCGCGTGGGGGGAGGCACACAGCAGCACAGCGATAAGGCCTTTGTAGACTTGGTTCTGGTACTTGGGATTGCCGCGGCCCAAAGAGTCCATCAGAACCCGCACATCTTCTTGAGCCTCTGCTGAGCTGGAAGTGGCCAAGAACTCCGCAAGGGATCGCACCCCTGTGCAGAGAAAGAGATGCCAAGTCGTGTGCCCGGATGGGTCAGGTCACCCACCTCGGCTGTTTCACTGACACCCCAAGAGAACCGAGCACCACATCCCACTTGAAGCACAGCCTGAAGAACAGAAGCCAGAAAAAATGTTTGTCTTTGTCAGGAGCCACAAGATTAACTGGAAAACCAGTCGCAAAAATTCTCAGCTGGAGTAGGTGGTCAAGGCCCTTCTGCAGGTGTCTACATGAGCAGAGAATTGGCACTGGGATGCCAACAGCGCTGCTGGGGATCCCTCTGCTGATCCTCTGCTTCGTCTCTCTTGGAGGAAACTGTGATGGCAGGCATCACCCCATAGCCTCTGACAATGTAATCTGAACTACAGAACAACTAATGAGGTTTGGCTGCCACTGCCCAGGAGAAAAAAAACAGGAAAAAAATGTTGTAATGCTCTTTCAAAAGACACAAACTGCAAAACCCTCCCACCCTCAGAGGGGAAGTCTGGGAAAGTTTGCAGTAGGTGAACGCTGCAGATAAGAATGGAAACTTGTTTTGTGGTTTCACTGGAGCAGTTGCAACCAGCAGGACAGCAATAGTGCATCAAAAGAAATGACTGTAAAGAAGAAAGCTCATTAAAAACTGAGAGAGGGGATGAAATGCAACCGCTCAACAATAGCCGAGACTCTGAATGAACTTCTTCCAGCCAAACGCTGTGGACAAGCAGCCCCGGAGGCCAGAGGTCAGGGAGAACATCCTTGCCTGATTAGGAAAAAGCACGTATGGACATGCCGCCTACCGTAGCTTTCACAAATGAGCTCCTTATACTTCCTGCCAGCATCTGCGACAAGCTGCAGCAGCTTTACAGACTCCCTTTTGTCCTCTTCTTTCAGTTGGTTCAGCCCTAGTATTTCCAGGAGAATCAAGACACCTCCGATCTCCAGAAATTCAATAAGGTATCTGCGTCTGCAAGGACAGGGGGAACAAAGCCAAAAGTGTCATCTGCCTCGGAGCCCACCTTCCTGTGTCAGCACGTTGCTCCTGGGAACCATCACCTCCTGCCTTGCTGCAGTGGGTGCCCGGTGCCCGGGCAGTGAACACGCGGAGGCGCAGCCTGGAGCGCAGAGGCAGTTGCCCGCCAGCAGCACGTCTTGCTGCCAGCAGGTCACCAATTTCTATTTTACCCTGTACTCATTTCAGATATTAAACCACAGGCACAGAAAGCCCCAGCTCCACACTCAGGCTCTCACCACACTCCTTCCACATCACATCAGTGACCTGGTGCTCTGGAGACACCACAAGCAGTGGATTTGGTTTTGGGAGCATTTGAAATTCCTACCACAAGCCTCAGTGAGGCCTGCCTTGCCTGAAATGCTTACACAGCCCTCCCAAAAGACCACCCAAGTCTTGTTATTTTATCTACTCACCCCCTCACCCTTGCATGCCCTCCCCACAGCACCCCTCACGCAGTGCCATTCTGTACTCACCCACTTGCAGCAGATAAGAAGATGCCAATGGACTTGAGCAGCTTGTTGAGGCATGTGCTGTACATGTAGCTGTTTGACGAGGCTAAGGAGAGATTTACAGACCATCGTAGTGTCCCCCAGACTGCCTTTGGCAATGTGGAGGTCTGAACCATGTACTCTGCGAGAGAGCATGGACCTTCCTTTCACAGGCACGCAGAGGCAGCACGCTCATCCCAATATGAGAAAATCCACTAATTCTAGGTCCCTGAGAGTCAGGTTACATTACTTTCCCTTCAGCTCCATCTTTAGATACTCAGGGCTTTTTTAACCCTGCAGAACACCGCTGGATATAGATGTCTCCATACAGAAGCATATTATTTAAACTAATTTTTGGTAGAGAACTTTCCCTTCCTCCCCATCCCACTACCATATGCCACCTCCAGCTGTCCAGGGAAACAGATACGTCATCCTGAGCCATGCTGTTAGGCGAGCCAGAAACAAGCTGGCTCCGTGGGAGAACTCAAGCTCGAGCTCTGGTTCTGTCTTGCCATCATTGCTTTTAATGAAGTCATCCAGGATGCGGTTCCGAGCAACTTTGTGGGCATTATCCCATTCCTGCAAGAAACCCATGAGTTTCCTGATGGCCTCCTGCTCTTTGACAGAAGTCATGATCTCTTCTGCCTAAGGAAAAGTGAGAAAGAAGTTAAAAAATAGCTTTGAAGATAGAAGAGGTCGTACTAAGGAGTCACCACTAGAATCACATTTAAAATCTCTGGTAAATAGTATTAAAGCACTTACTAGCCATTAATTTAATCTAATTTTCTTTTATACTTATTTCATCAATAGGAAAACTGAGGCAAAAGGAGAGTTCCTGGTCTGCCTGAAGCTGCACATTGAATCTGCACCAGACTTGAGATTATTTTCCAGGGCAGGTGGCTTCACCGCAGCAGCTCTCTTCTCTGTTAATAAAGTCATTTTGATGTTACCCATTACCCTAGCCTCGGTTTCTCACTAGCCTCATGATATGAACACTGCATCTCATACCTGACCTGACAGAGAATAAATAGGGTGAAATGAGCGCACAAATAGGTATGGATTTACGGGGAGTGACAGGGTCAAGGGGGCTGTAAATGCCTGTTAGCACAGCAGCGCAGCATGCCCTCACTCACGTCATGGAGCGACAGTCATTTGGACTGGGCCCACATCCACTCCAGGAAGATGTGCTTGGCCTTGGCAGTGGGAGAGCACTTTGGGACCCTTTGGCATGACAGACATTTGTTCTGTTTTATTCTTATCTAACTTCTATGGAATGTTTTAAACAATCTAAGAAAACCTGAACTATAAGCAATAAGACAGAAACTCCAGAAACATTCCTTGCCAGCACTTCCTTCCATCCCTTCACACAGGTGTTCAATAAAGCAAACCATATTTTGCCAAATTTATTTGGCGCACTTTTGACTCAGTATGATATCCCTTATTCCAGCTTGACAAATGTGCACTTAGTAGGGGGATGACATGTCAGAGGATTAAGTTCTCCATTCATTCAGGTAGGTGAGAATTCCACTGACATGTATGTGTTTGGCTTTAAGACACTGACTGATCTCAAGGAGGCTCACAGTTAAACATCAGTGTCTGTGTACATACACAGATGCAGAAAGAGGGACAAGGTCACAGACAGCTGCATTAGCACAGCTACCTTGTCCTCCACCAAGCTGTATCAATGTGCCTGAGGATAAGAAAGGAATTCATGCCTTGTCTAACACAGTTCTTGGACTTCCTCCATAAGAAAAGCACTATTTTATGTTTTACTTAAAGTGTGGTTTAAGAGAAAAAAAAAGTTAAAATGACACAAAATCTTTGGGTTTCAGAAGGTTCTTTCAGTGTAATACAAATTGCCAAGATTACCAATTTCCTATCTACAAAGTTCTTAAGTCACTTCTCCTAGAATCTGGAGCAAAGCCCCAAATCAGGTCAGAATATCTCCACAATCTAGCTCAGAAGTAACTTTCTATTGCTATTATCTGAACCAGACTGAAAACAATGACCAAGAAGCGAACAGTGCCTGAAAACAAACAAGCAAAGTCTTCAAAAAGCTGCCTAAGAAACAATGTTTGAGAACTAAAATGAGATTAAATTTCATTTGGGAATTAACGGTCTGTACTCTGTAAGGAGTCTGTGTCCTTGGCAGGGCATTTTCAGGATCTCCTTTACAGGGAAGCAGGTTTAAAATAAATCCATTTTCCCAAAATAGTTGTGATTGAAAATGTTATTAGCCATAACAAATGTTAGCGCTGACAGGAGAATGGCGTGTTAGGGGTCTCTGGTGAAACAGTCAAGTGAAAGACATATTTCACATTACTGCAAGCATTTTCCTGTGATTTACAGAATATTTGTGAAACATTACTTGCAAGGCATATGATTGATATTGAGAGAACAGCTAGTGTGTAGGGGAATCTGTATTTCACAGAGACTGTTCGCATGAAATTTACAGTCCCATAAAGTGCTCCTGTGTCCTCAACAGAGATCTAGTTAAAAGAACTTCACAGTCTGAAACATCCCAAAATTGATTCTAAATTAACATTTCCATATTTATGTTTGAGATGCTGGTGGTGTAATGCTATCCTATTTTTATTGAAGCTGCAGTAACCCCCCACTATTCAGAACTACCAGCACCAGCCTCTGGATGTGAGGATTTTAGTGATACAAAGGGGTTGCCTAGGAATCAATAGCAAAAAAATGAAGAGTTTGAAACAACCATCACATGAGGCTTCTGAGGATACAGTGGTATCTGTCCCTCGCTACTATAATAACAGCATCTGCTGACAGAGCAGTCTTTAAGCAGACATTGCAAAGTACCCTGAAAAATGTACATTAATATTTTTATTATGACCGCTTTACATATGGGAACACACAGCCACAGGGAAGTTAAATGACTTGCCTGAGTAATTTGTCAGTGCTAGTGTTAGCACATAACTCCTGTTTGTTGGCTTCAAACTCTGCTCTTAACAGTGCTGGGTTCCCACCCTAGTTCATTGGACCTAATAATCAAAACAAAGCTGGGTCAGGGCAGTGCTTTATTCCTGCCAAGACAAACACAAGTGATTGAGGAACTGGCTCTGGCAATTCAGCAGATCTTTACATCTAGAGTGCTGCCAAATCATCAGATTGATATCAGAAGGCAGACTGGTGTTGCGTCTACCCCAGTCCAAGGGTGAGGTACCAGGGACCGATAGCCTTGGACTCATGGAAGGACAAGAGTGATGGTGGTGTTACCTTTGCATCTTACAACATCAAGGTTGTGCCCAGCCTCAGGTAAAACTTAAAGCTTCTGTTTCCCTAACAGGTTTCACCCTCTCCTGGCATACCTCAAGTCCGCCACAACCCTCCTTGCACACAATGCACCTTCCTCAGTGTACCGCAATGCCTTCTACCCAGCCCCTACCA
>NW_010111568.1:0-1207 GCF_000699245.1 Pterocles gutturalis
GAAGATGTTCCCCCAGCCGATGCTGCGCAGGTCGATCTCCTCCGTGGGTCGATACGCTGAGCCGCACAGCACCAGGACCTGCCGCGGTGGCCACCGGTGAGACCCTGTTGATGGCCCCTCCTGTCCCCTGCACGTACCAGCACTAACCACCAGCATGGCGAGGAAGGCGGCGGCCATCAGGGCGCTCTCCACGATGATGAGGTTGACGCTGCGAGGAAGGCTCTGCAGCACTGTTGTGTTGAAGCCGGGCAGTGTGCCGTGGCTCAGGGTCCCTGCCAGGGCGGGGGGGCAAACACCACACATCAACCCCCGCCGGCGATGTCCCCATGCCACCGTCCTACACCGCGCTGTCCCATGCGCTCACCGCAGTGCTTGACTCCGGAGAGCGTGTGGTTGAGCTGGTAGAGGTAGTTGTTGAGGAAGAAGAGCATGGGCATCTGAGCGCAGACGAAGCTCAGCTGCAAGAGGCAGAGCGGGGGGACGCTCAGCACCGGCCTCCCCGGTGCAGCCCCCCACCCGTGCCGTGCATCCCACCGGCGCTCACGTGGAAGCAGGAGTAGAAGACGGTCTGGAAGATGACGATGTAGGTGTTGCAGGCACCCCGCGGCACCCGCTGCTGCTCCTGGACATGCTCCT
Organism: Pterocles gutturalis; assembly: GCF_000699245.1. Classification (NCBI taxonomy): domain Eukaryota; kingdom Metazoa; phylum Chordata; class Aves; order Pterocliformes; family Pteroclidae; genus Pterocles; species Pterocles gutturalis. The sequence goes on from NW_010111568.1 coordinate 637, forward strand.
CCTTGTAGTTGACGTACTCGTAGTACCTCTGGGCCATCCTGCGTGGCACCGTGGGTCAGCCAGTGTCCCCCGTGTCCCCCATCCGCCCCCCTCCGCTGCCTACCGCGTGATGTAGTTGCCCATGGAAGCCCAGAGGGGCACGATGGCAACGCCGATGGCCACGGCGGAGGGCACCAGTGTGTAGTAGCGCTCCCAGTAGTTACTGGAGACGAAGAAGGCATAGATGCCCACTGCCAGGAACATGGCCCACTTGGTGCCGAAAAACCTGCCGGGGTGAGGAGGAGGGAAGTGTGGGCGCCCATGTCATTGTGCCATCGGGGAGCGTGCGTGCCACCGTACCTGATGAGGATGGGCGTGTAGAGCAGCGCGGCCACAGGGGTGATGTTGATGCCCATCAGCACCTTGCGGTCGATGTCCTCCAGCTGGATGTTGCTGTATTTCACCTCCCGGTACGTCTCGTCGTAATGCAGGATCAGCTGCATCTCCAGGAGGCCTGGGGGGGGGTCCAGTGGCTGTTACCCCCCGTCCCAAGCCCCCCAAACCCTGGGGAGGGGCAGGGCCGTACCCAGGT
>NW_010111569.1:0-8492 GCF_000699245.1 Pterocles gutturalis
TGCTGGATGCCGGAGGTGTGCTGCGAGCCTCGGCCGCGTTCGGGTTGGGATGAAGAACACATGGTGCCCTGCAGTGCAGCGCGGGGGCTTGTGTAGGGGGTAGCGCCCGGTTTAGATGGCACGTTTCTGGGTGCGGGTGAAACGCCAGTGTTTCCAGTGGTTTGGGTTGTGGTTCGGTTTGTTCCCCCCGTTCTGGCCTGGCCACCCAGCTGGATCCCCGTGGGCACGGCGTTATTCCATCCGGTGGGGTTCGAGCCCACCTGGCAGCGCAGGGTGTGATGGTGGAAGGCGCAGATCCCAGATGCAGTGTGCATCCTTCCTCAACCCGGGGGGCTGCGAGTTGCAATGGCCTTGGAATATCTACACTTTTGTATTTACATGCCAGAAAGGCGTATTATTTTATTTTTGTGTTTATATTTACACTTGCCTTCATATGCCTTACCTTCCTGTGCCTTTTCCCCTCTTAATTTTTTTTTTTCCCTCCAAAGGAAATTGTAGGTTTTTAGATGTTGTAAGAAGTAAATTACAAGCACGAGAAAAAATTTTAAAAAATGACTTGGGAATTACCTGTGCTTTCTAATATCTGGAATATTTACTGTTTGTTTGAGTAGTCAGTCTGTTGTATCACACTGAGAGTAGGCTTTAAAAGCCTGAAGCTGCTATGTTCTGTAGAAACAGTGAGTTAGGTGGTGTTGGGTTGACGGTTGGACTTGATGATCCTTGAGGTCTTTTCCAACCTTAATGATTCTATGATTCTATCCTACTGGGAAGACTTATTCGTGATTATGGGTTGCCTAATTTATTTTTTTTTATCTGCCTTGGGCCTAACACATGACCAAACATACTGCTCTTTGCTGTGGCAGAGCTTCCTTTGGCTTAAGTCGATGTTCACCATGAACAGGAGTCATCTCTGTATTTACAAAACCCTCAGTCGTTTCAGTGCATATTGATGTGCTTTGTCACTAATTGCTCTTTAGCATTTTTCCCAGGTGTAACATCTCAAGCATCTGAAAGCACCATTTCTAAGAAACCCTAGCAGTATGTACAGTTAGATATTTTTGTAATGCAACTAAAACAGAAATCAACTTTGTTAAACTGAGTTAAAGCATCGATCAAAAAGAACAGAACATACATGCTGCTTAGGTGTCCATCTCACTTGGTAACTGTTGTCTCGTAATGTCAGTGTTTTCCTGGAGATGTGAAGAGTTGCTTAACTGGCTCAATCCTTTATTAAATATTGAAATCCTTTTAAGGTCTTAAAATAGCATCTAAAGAGAGTAGTACACAGTAAACTGATTCTTAATAGGATTATTCTTTGCTGTATCATAGGCACTTCACACTGCCTTCGTATAGACTGCAAGGAAGTTGTGTAGGAAAAGAATTGGTAGTAATAACAACAGAGATAGGAAAGAAACAACAAAGTAATATTTTCCTATAGGACATGATTTGTACCTTCTTGAGATGAACAACTGAAATAGGCTTGCAATGTGAATGATTAAGGAATAATTAAAAAAAGAGAAAAAGGTACCTTGTAGGCACCTGTGGAAGTAGTTGGAGGGGCCTGGCATTTTGGGGAGGAAAAACCAATACTCTGATGAAAACAACTTTTTTTTTTTTTTTTTTTTTTTTTTTTAAATCAGAGTATCATATAAAACCTTTATTGGAAAGGAAATGTTTAAAGCATATGGATATAGGCTCTGGATTAAACTCTCAGTTCTGTTTGTACATGTGGGGGTTTTTGCTTGTTTTTATTGTGTTTGGTTGGCATTTTTAAAAAACCCTCTCAATTTGCTGGTGTATGACAGGAGATGTCTCCTAATGACGATTCTGGGCTGGCTGGTGAAGATCCTGGCTCGGCACTGTTACGTAACGGGGGGGGGGGGTTTGGGGGGGTATGGGTCCCGGAGGGTTAACCTGGCTCGGCACTGTTACGTAACGGTGGGGTGGGTTTGGGGAGGTTATGGTTCCAGCAGCTTCGTGCAGATTGCTTGGGGCTGAGAGCTGCCTCTTCAGGGGCTTGCTCTGGGCTTTTTATTTTTTTAATCTTCTCATGCTTCAAATCCTCAAATATACTGAGAAGTGGGGTATTTCTGTAGGTGGAGACCTCATCTCACCCTCATTTTGCTTTGCTTATTGAATTGTCTGAACTGTGTTTAAGCTGATTTGAATAAAAATAAAAAACGCTTGTGGGAGAAGGGGGGAAAAAAGGCTGTGGAGCCCCTCATACTGGTAAGGTCCTGGTCTTCTCCCACCTCTGTTATGCAGCTTGTGCACAATTACAGTTGATGGTTGGGGTGAAATTTTTGGCTCTGACACTGCCATGCAATAAGCAGTGTAAGTGTAAAGAGCTCCAAGTCTGTGTGTAATGTTCAGTTTTCAGAAGCAAATTAACTCGTGGTAAAGTGGACAAAACTGTGTTCTGTTGAGTTAGAGGGACGGAAGATTGTGTGAATCCAGAGGATGCAGTTACAGTTTGAGAAGTACTTTTTTTTATTTACCCTTGCGGTCCCCTTAAGATGTATGTTATGATGCATATTAAGCAGTTCAGCTTTTACTGTCTGGGTTTTGTGACCCTGTAGAGGAGCAGTGCTTTGAATGGGCTGTTGACGGCACATACGAGAGCCAGTGCGTGCTGAGGTTTGCAGGATCAAGGCTCTGGACATCATTCTGTTGCAGCAAATGCTGACTTGATGAATTTATGAATTGAAATTCCTCGCTTTTTTTTTGTTAGAGGTATGGTGCAGCCTTCACCTGGACAGAACTCTTTCTAAGTTCTTGTTCTCCTTCAGGACTGAGAAGGCTACTCCTTATCCACACTGCTTTTAACTCTTGAGACTTGACAGCTGGAGTGTGGGTTTGGTGGTTCTTGTGAAGGTAGGAATACCTGTCCAGGAGAGCACTGGACTGAGGATACGAGCTCATTCCTCATGGGTCACATAACAGCTGTCTGATGTCGACAGCTTTTGGTCACTACTGACATTAGCAAGATTTCAACCCCACCGACCTGGAGTGAAAAGCTATGTATCGTGTTACTTGACCTCTTCAAAATATTCAGTGTTGCATTACTACCTTCTAGAAATACTGCTCTGAAGCAGAGTAATCCTAAATAAAAACTTTGAAAGTGAACGGGAGTCGTCATACAAAGAAGCAAAGGCAGTATTTCTTGGAAATCATGCTGTTAGCTGGGTACAGTGTTTTGGTTCTTCAGGGCAGGTCAGGTGGTTGTGTGCTTTTGAGTGGTTGGTTTGTGGTGGGGGTTTTTTTTCCTCTTCTGTTTTTCCTTTTTTTTCTGCTTTGAGGGAAAGTGGAGTTCTAATGAAATCCTTCCATCTCAGCTGCCTCCATGGGCTGCTGCTGTGGCTTGAGTTCGCAATCTCCTTTCCTCTTGTGTGTCGCATGCAGAGGTGTGCGCAGTTATGCCAACAATTGCCAACACCCAACAGCGCTAGACACTGGTCTTTGCTGTCTCTGAATTTCAAACCATGCCATTGTGAATGGCCTTCTGATGGTCAGGCTCTCAGTTGTTTGTGACATGAGTACCAGCTCGTGATGGGTATGTTAGCGATCAGTTGTGAAAGGTAGAATTGCTGTCAATGGTGGGAACTAGTGATGAAGTTTGGAGTTTCCATTAGTCCCATGAGGTTTGTGTGTACTCGCCAAAGGCTTGTGTTGCAGCCTGGAGCCCAGTGTCGGTGTGCTGCAGAAGCCTGCCTCTGTGAATCCAATGCAATTTTTCCAGCATAAATGTATCCTGCAAGTGCCGGGCTGCCCTTCTGTGGTTTTCAAGTAGTTGTGTGATGACCTGGGTGTCAGTGGTGTTGGTGAGTTTGGTATATATTTTGCTGTAAGTTTGAGTGTTAGGAAATGTATGACAAGGACCAGTGTCAGTTGGATAGTTCCAGCTGTTTAATGACAGGGGATTAAATGGTGATGTGCCCCTCTTCTGAGGGTGCTGAACATCCTGGATCTGCCTGATCCTCATGAAGGAAAAGAAGGAGTTGCTTCCTAGCTGTTCCTGTTGGCCCAGGAAAGCTGACTCTATTTTTCTTTTAATTAATTTATCCTTGTAGTCCGTAGGAGTGTACTGGGGTGCTCTGGGGAAGCCTGCGTCCGGGTTTAAGGAGTGTTATTAGCTAGGGAACCCACCTTCAGCTGTGTCAGAAGGGTGGCACTGGGGGTGTACAGCCGGGCGCTGTGCCCTCCTCCAGCCACTTCCACCTCCACTGCAGAGGATGGGTGTTCGCCCACATCAGCTGGGGTAACTCAGTGGTCACAGGTGCCCGGTACTTTCATGAAGCAAGCCCCATGAGATGCAGGTGAGAGCAGAAAACAACTGAATGTGCTCGCATAGACTTGATGGTTACTTAGGAAAGAAAAGGAGGTTGGCTTGTTATTTTCTTGTATATAACTGCTTTGTTCTTGTCTTGTGGTCAAACCTAAGTTGGGGAAGACCAGTGGGTCTGAATGCTGTTTGGGTATTGCAGACTTTGTGCGTTTTTACCCTGTGTAAACCTGTCCATATGCGTGACGGGTGTGTAACACGTGTAAAAGATTGTGAATGTAGGAAGGAGAAACTGAAACCAAACCAAAGTACAGCACTCGACAGTTATTCCTGTGTGATAAAGCTGGTTATTTATTTTGATTTGTGAGCTTGCTGAGCCTCCTAGTCATTAAGATCATTTTGTAAATAAGCCCTTTGGAGAACCAAGTGTTTTGCTGTCCGGGCGTAGGTGAGGAGCTGTGCTCAGGCTGAAGGGTGCCTTTCTTACGCAGCTATTGCTGCACCGCGTGGCTGGGAGCTCTTCTCACGCTCTGTGCTGTGACAGTGGCTTGCTGAGCATGCTGAGTCTCAGGACTGATAGGAGGTGAGGGACAAAATTGCCCTTTTTGTGTGTTGAAAACCTTTTGTATACTTGTGAATTCCATACTGAGCTGGTGCTTCCGATGCCATTGGTGGTGGTGAGAAGCTTGAAAGAGCAGTTCATGCTGGATGTTATCAGCGTTTAACTTAACTGGAAAATATGAGCCAGTTGAGGTGATTTTCCATAGGGGGATGTTGCAGAGAACAGTTGTTTCCTCTCTGCTATCCATTCCCAAATGGGATGGTGTCTACATCCCTTGTACACATCCCTCTTAGAGATGATGGATGTTACATGGTTACACTTGCTTTTCTGGGCAGGTTGTGGCAGGAAGATCAAATGCAAAATATATTTACCTTTGATTACATAACTTGATACAGTTCCGTGACTTCCAGAACTCTCGCATTCCTTCCTGTCTGGTATTTCTGAAGGGATTTTCTGTCAAAAGTAATTTTGGGTAATGTCAATAAGTAAGAATCTGTAGCTTGGACACTCCAAGCTATTTTTTTTTTTTTTGGTTTCTTCTATTTTGCTGAGTGCCTCCTACTTGAAGTACAAAAGCAGGACTATAAATTAAATTTGGTACTCCATTTAAATATTAACTCATCCAAGGCTTACCAGTAATGTTGAAGCAGCATGTTGTGGGGGATAGTTCCCCCTCTATAGCTTTAAAGAATGTGGAGAAAAGTACTTCCTTAAGAGTATTTTCAGGTACAAAGACACTGCTTAACACTTTTCTCAAGCATGCCATAAAAGAAGCCACAAGTTTCTGAAGTAAAAGCCACTTCAAATCATCTTCATGAAAAGGTGCCTCCTTGTGTTCTTTTCCTATGTGGTTTCATGAGTCAGATGCAAGTTACAATTGCATAATGGTTCTTCAGCTGAATGCTGAAATCATTTCCTCTTCTGGTCATCAGTCACTTACCTTGACTTTTCCCCATGAAAGATCATTTTATGGCTACTCAATAATGGTGGAAAGTACCATCCCAGTTCCGAAAAATATTACAGCATATGTGCAGCCCAGCTCACATCAGCGCGCGGCTCCTTGAGCGATCTGCCGCTCGGGTTGTAGGTTCAGATGTATTAATTCTGGAGGTTGTACCCCAGGTATGTTCTTGCTGTTTTCTTTTCATTATTGAGTTAAGGAAGAGGTGAAAGATTGTGTGTGGAGAAACAGGGAGCCAATAGGCACTATGATGGTAAATTTTTGTTTTAAAGACAAAAATCTGAACTATTTATTCCTCCCCTACTTACTCCTCCCCCAGAAAGCCACTGCTGCTGGAACACCTCCGAAGTGGTACCTCCTTGGCAGTGCTTTTCGTGCCTTTGAAGCTGTGATACCTGCTTCTAGGAGTGAGGTCACGCGTGTTCATGCTGATATGGTAACACTGCGGTATGAGGAGAACGTGACTCTCTTATTTAAGGTTGAATTATGATGCCAGCACAATCTCTTAACTGATTTCCAACTAATATGGTTTATGTTTGGAGCTGGAAAGGGGAAGGAGCAGAGTGGAAAGGCACCAGAGATCAACGATGGTGTTTTTAGTTAATTCCCGGGTGTCTGGGGGTTGCATGTCCTTAAGGCATAGATGGCATTCTTTCCTTTTAGTCTGTATTTCATGAAGTTCTTGAAAACATTTAGTTTGAGGATTGTCTACCGCTTAAACCTTTTTCTACTTAGAAACAAAGGTGTGCTGTACTGAACGTCTGCAGCTTCCTTTTGTTTTCAGCAAGTTTGTTTTTTTAATACTTTCTCCCTCTTGTGTTTCAATATGTCCTTCATTTCCCTGCCTGTTCCGTTTCCCCCATTTCTGAAAACTTTTCTCTCCTTGCTGCTCTGACAGTTATTGCTAAGCGTGTCGAGCAGCCTCGGCGCCGCCTGGTAGTTGTGGTTTGGGTGCGTGTACCTAACGCCAAGCAGTTCACTGGACATGATGTCTTCCTTCTGGTGTATCTATGGGATCTGTAGGTGCCTGGGGAAGTATATTCTGCCTCTTCTTCAGACTTCTGTTGTAGTTCTGCAGCCAGCTGCTGACTCTGTAGTGTTTTCTGTGAATAGCTCCACGAGCAGCGTGCTGCTCGAGCTCTGCCCAGCCTGCCGCAGCAGGATGGCTCTGTTTTGCAGTTCAGCTGCTGCTTACAGGTTGCTTAACAGTAGCATTGAAAACTCGCAGTGTGACTTTGCTCTAACTCGGGTAGTTTGCAAAGAGCTCTGAGGGCTAGCCTGGACAGCGGTGTGTTGTGGTTAAAAGGCAGTATAAGCACTCCTGTTTTGGTGAATTTGCAGCCAGACACAGAAGTTAGTTGGCAACTGAAGGTAAGATTTGGTGAAGTTGGTAATATTTGGAAAAAAAAACCCAAACCCTGAAGTTCACCACAGATGAGTGAACTTTAAAACCCCTACCTTCAAATCTATGCATAAAAGGTGCAGAACCTACTCTGCACAGAGATTCTACAAAGTTACAGTGGCAAAGAAAGGAAAAACTATGCTAAGATATGGTTGTGTTAGATCTTCCAATAGTACTAGCTATTTTTCCGGCTTTCAGGTAGGTGTATATGGCTTAATAAAATGATTGAAGGCTGATGCGTTATAGGGTTTACAAAACTGAGAAGTGCTGTGGTGAGATTAAACATGTACTGATGGAGACAGGTATTGCTGTAACAGTATTTTGCACTATATTATATTTCTCTATCCCATCTTTTGGAGACATGCATTTTATTGTATCAGATTCATGTTGGCCAAAATGCTTTGAGTCATCTTGACTGTTGTACAACGTGGAACTGCTGGAGTGGAGCAAAAAAAGTGTAATGTACCATGGAGCAAATTCTGTTACAAAGTTGGCTCTGATACTTGCTAATTATACAAACATATCAAGCCTGCACAGTGTTGCCACAAGAAACGAAGTGCACTTTGAACTTCTGATTGGAATGGTGAAAATAACACGTGTTAATAATGGGTTGAGCAGATGTGATGCTGCAGACAGTCTTTAACACTTACTCTGGGCATTGTTCAATAGGCTTAATTAGTAGTATCCAAACTACAGGTTTTTGGCCTAATTTAGTGTGTGATTTAGATTTTATTTTTTAATTTAAGCTTTTGTGAATATCAATGAAAGTAGGTTGTATGATTTCCCCCCTCCCCCCCCCCCCCCCCCCCCCCCAGTGACAGCTCAGTAATTGTGTGGCCAGATAAAGCAAAGTTCCTGAGTTGTTGATGCTTTGAAGTCGTCATCATTTGGAAAGAAATCCTTTGTGGTCTAGATTAATGGCACAAAGCAAGAAAAAGAGGCTCAGCTTCTAACATGTTTTCCGTTGCTGTGTTGGTTATCAGTACATCCACTGATTATTTCTCCCTTTCTTTGGATAGGGATGCTTCATTTTTCTCATCCTTTTGCTGTGGCTGTACTTGTCACTTGGTACCAAGTCCCAGATTGGTTCCTATGAAGGTGGGTGTATGCTATGTATTATTAGGTGGTAGTCTTTTTGAAGTGTTGTTCTGTCCTGAAATGGAGAAACTGGTTAAATGAATGCTCTTAATAAATTAGTGATTTCCTTGGTAACTAGGGAAAAAAACCCAACAGTGCAGAAGCTTGTTACTTCCCTATGGTTGTCCTGGGTTAAGCAGAGACAGAG
>NW_010111570.1:0-249 GCF_000699245.1 Pterocles gutturalis
CCCCATTGGGAAAAAAAAAAATTCACACATCTGAACTTTTAATGTAGCTTGGGATTTTTACAATTCAGGCTCAATTTTAGCACTTTCAAGGGAAAAAAATAAAGGAAAAAAAAGAAAAACAAAAAGAAAAAAAGGGGGGGGAGAGGGAAGTTTGGAGTTAACAGTTGCTAAAAAAGCACCACAACCAACCCCCCAGCCATCAGTGAAAGCAAGCAGCGGCCCCTGCAGCCAGTGCCCAGTCCCAAGGGC
>NW_010111570.1:318-1122 GCF_000699245.1 Pterocles gutturalis
GAGCCCTGCGGAGAGGGGCCACCCTCCCCTCTCTCCAAACCCTGCGGGGGAAGGCAGCCCTGCCTGGAGGCTTCGGAGCTGGCAGGACAGTTTTTTGGTACTGCTAAAGGCATATACACACACACATATATATTTATACATCATACACACACATCTTTATATATAGTTTTATATGTAGGTGTCTAGTCTATGTTTAAATAATTCTATCTATACACACAGTCCTGCTCTGATGAGGTCATTCTCCCATATATACGAGATTGGGTGCATGATGCCAAGAATCTAACGCCAAGATTTTATCTCCTCCGATCTAAGAGCAATATAAAGTAAATGTTAGCAGAAGGGGAAATAAATTTTGGACAGAAACATTCAACAAGGTGTCCCTGAAGGATTCTTCTGCCCTCACCCGCCAAAGTACCCACGCACTTTCTACCAAAGAGAGCCATTTCAGCGCAAGTGCCGCCTGCTCCACAGCAAGGACAGGCTGAACCCTGGACCGTGGGGCTGAGCCTGGCTAGGGCTGCACCTTGACATTTTTAATCCCCTCTTTCGTTTCCTGAGCGATGCTCACCTCTGTAACGCGCTGGTCGGCTGCAGCTTATTTATTTTCTTTTTCTTTTCTTCCCCCCCCCTTCCCCGTGGCTCCAAATGTCTTAATGATTTTTTGATTTCAGGAAACTCAAAACGGGAGGGGGAACGCTACTTGCAAGTGTGACTCAAGAAAAGGTTTCGCTTTACAGCCATCAGTAGCACCAGGAGACAGCTCCATTAAAAAAGTAGTTTTCCACTGCTCTTGAAAAGCCGTTA
>NW_010111570.1:1173-1439 GCF_000699245.1 Pterocles gutturalis
GCCACTCTGATCTGTAATTAAATGGAGGAGCCGGTTTGTATTCTCCTATGGCTTTTACAGAAGTTGCAGTGATCCAAAGTCAGGTTGCTGTGTCAGAGTGGCATTTTTATTAATGAGAATACAAAAAGCTTGCATATTCTTAGCCCGGCTTGAATTTAGTTGCTAAGCAACCGCTGTATGGTAATTCATCCGCGAAATTTAAATCTTGGAGAAAGGATCCTGCGTTTTGCTGAATGGTCGCCACGAGGAAAACAACTTGTGGGACC
>NW_010111571.1:0-1086 GCF_000699245.1 Pterocles gutturalis
CATCTAGACAAAGCTTTTCTGTTCGTTTTCTTACTGGAACAACTCCAGCCTTGTCTTTGGTGTTTCAGCAGTGCCTGAATAATAGAGGATAGTGCATAGAGTACATATCAAGCACACAGCAATCCTGCTGTGTTGCAAAAAAAAAAAAAAAAAAAAAAAAATCTGCAAGAGAAGTAGGTAAGACAGAGAAGGGATGGAAGAAAAGCATTAGAGGGTGAAGCCTATAATAAGGTGAAGTGGCAGGTTTTAACAGTTTTTGGTCTTTTGGGTGACAAAATAGTCTGTTTTGCATTCATGGCACAAGCAGCAGGTGCACGTGCTCCTTAACAAGGTGGAGGTTGTAGCACAGATCTAGGTACTTGCCTTGTAGTCTGACCTGGCTGAGGACTGTGGCTGTGGACATGCCTGGTTTCAGAATCTGGGTTAGGTGTGCATCTTGATTAGTCCCTGGGTATCTGCTCAGCAGATTGCTGTACTTAATAACACCACCCACAGTTCCCTCTTATTTGTTAACTGGAGGTTGTACTTTGATACTTGGTTTCTACCTCTAAAGCTGGAGTAGGTGTGAGAGAGGGGAAAAGACGGAGAGGTCTGGACTTCAATATTCTCTAGTAAAACTTGGTCTGAAACAGAGGATTCTCTCTCTAAACAACTGGAATTGAATTAATATCTCTGAGCACTCAGTGTTGTTGCTATTGTTCAGACTCGCTCACTATCAGTGCGCAATACCGAAGTAAAGGAAGACCACCCTAGAGAAATATTAACACTGGAATGTTTATTTAGTATTGCTTTGCTTAAAAGCAATTGTGCTCCACCAGAATGTCCTAATAAACTTCTGGGGATTGTTACTTCTTCAAAGAAAGTAAGAGGAGTTTAATGTGCATAGAGTAGGAAGTGCAGCTGACTCTTGTGCCTTACAGGGTCTGTGATGTGTGTGAAGAGTTATTTGGAAAATTGTTAGTCGGAAAATACTTTAGTAATCCTGGACTTCATAAGACAGAGGAAATTCCTGGAGAGGTTTTCAGTGTATGGAGTCTTACCACTTAGTGGTGCTTTGCAGAGTATAGCATCCAGACTATTGCTGAA
>NW_010111571.1:1117-21442 GCF_000699245.1 Pterocles gutturalis
GTAGGGCTTTCAAACTGCATTTTTTGTCATACCACATTTGTAATTTGGCACCTTTCTTTCTCTCTGGTTCCCTTTATCCAGAGAATAATACACTCCTACTTTGACAGTGTTCAGTGAAGTTTTTATAGTAGTGATGGAACAGCTGAAACAATAATTGCTGAAAACCACTGAAGAAATGTTATTAGTATTTAAGTAGTAAGAATAGTAGCAAATCTATTTTGCTAGTGTTTTGTAACACTCTCACTGTAGGATTTTGTGATATAATAGCTGGACAATTTTGTCCCTCCCTGGAGTAATAGTCTATGTAAGATAACTAGGAGGATATGAATTGAAGAGTGGTCCCTTATTTTGAAACAGTGAGAAGGTAGAGAGGAGTCTTAATTTCCCGTGTACTCTGTGTCAAAAGGAGGTAAGAATTTTTCAGTGTTCTTGCCTTCAGTGCTGCCTTAGGGAGTGGTTAGTTAAGAAGATTTCCTCTAGGTATTTGGCACTTCTTTGCAGGAATTGGGACGTACCGCAATTCTAGGGTGAGGACTCCAGGAGCTTGTGAAAGAGGGTGTTTAGTTTTGGTTGTTTTTTTGTTTGGTTGGGTTTTGTATGTTTGTTTATTTGTTCCCACTCCCCCCCACCCCCCTCAGCCTTTCTGTAGAAAACTGTTCTGAAAACACCAATTGAATTAAAAATGTTTTGTGGAAACTAGTGAACTCTGGTAACAGCTGGTTGGAATTGATGAAATCTCACCAGATGCCCACTTGTTCTTGTGCTTACAGGCTGAAGCCAAGGGAGTTTAAAAGCTGGCTTAATCTACATGAACAGTTGAATAGCTGCTGGGATTGTAGGCAGTATTTTTTGTTGTGAGAAAATTATCTTTCCTTATTTCCAGAGCTTTCAGGAATTACTCAGGTTTTCTCTTGAAATAGCATGGAAAGTTAAGACTTTTTCCCCACGGTGCAGGGTTTATTTCACAACAGTAGTAATCCTCTCATCCGTTCTTCATCCTGAAAGGACTCCTTCCACCTGCGTGTCTCTCATAGCTTTGAAACAGTTCAGATGGCAAGTTGCACAAAAGGAATTTTAGAGGTGCAGAGACAGCAGTTTACAGAGCTGGTACTATGGTAGTGGCGTGAGTAGAGGGCTGATTCACAATCCCTCCCATTTTGTTTCCACTTCCTATCCACCTCTGCAGTGTTCTTCCCCCCTTCACGTGAGCCTTTTTAAACAAACAGACCAATACCGAGATGTCTTTTAATTGTGCATACTGAAATTGAAACCAAATTTCAGACCAAAGCTTTGTACACACTTAACAGCACTCTCTCTATTTCAGACTTCTTGCGGTGCTTCTGTGTTGTTAGTGGGAACGTGTTGCTGTGTGTTACACTGTTTGTTTTTTTTCCCAACTCTGAAAGCTGTTTCTTTGTTAAAACTGGTCCGTCCTGCATATTTGTTAATGAGTAGTTTGAGACTGCTAACACAGGGGAAATGAGCAGCAAGTTTGTACAGAGGTAGGAAGTAGGTTAAAGTTCAGAGTTGTTCTTTCAGGGAAAAAAAGAATTCAAGGCTTCATTTTTTCAGCATTCTGTAGCCTCCAGATAAGCTTCCTTGTCTTCTCAGGCTTAATACTACTCACTTTCCTGCAGCAAAACGAAAATTAGTCTATGCTTTTTAACTAGGACACTCAGTGGTGAGCCTGCTAATACAGCATTCCCTTAATGCTTGTGCCTGCTTATTTAGGATGTGAATTTTGTTGACTGTAAGGCTCAATTGTGTTCCAGAGGCTGTCTGAGGATACTAGATATGTGTGCTTGCCTGGGTCACCAGAAGCTGGTGAGATGTATACAAGAGAAGTGTTCCCACTGTCCCTTAAGCAGTAAGTGAACTAACTGTGTTGAAGTGTGGGAGGAGGTACCATTAGGCTTTCTGAGGGGATGACGTGAAGGAGTTTAGTATCCACATCTTGGAACTGGGAATGCATCCAAACTTCCAGCTCACTTGGAGCTGGAGTTACTTTAAGACCTAAAGGTTTGATTTCACAGGCTGGATCTCTGAACTAAATCTTCAGTTTGGATACGTGCAATACAGTGCTACAAGCAAAGTGAAATTGTCAGCATGCTTATGACAGCCTGCGAAATATGCAGATTATAGGAATATGCACTTAGTAACCTGTCCAGTGCAGTGGAAATGTAGCACATTATGGCTCTGAATAAATAAATGTTTTAGCATTGCAGTCAGAGTTTTAGGCATGAGGAGAAAACAGTAGTCTGCAATACAGGGGCCTGTTTGTGTTCCAGTACAGAGTTCTTGAGCATTAAAGTTGAAAGGGGCTCCCTGAAACTTTGCTTAGAGAGTGTTTAAAAAAACCTCCTTAATGTATTACTGCATTTTCTTTCAATGTGCAATAATGTTGTAGTTTATGCCAGCAGGATAGTTGCTCAGTCATCAAATTGTGAGTGGACTTCTCTTTAAGGATCTTTATGTAACGATTGACTGACTACTCTGTGTTATGGAGAAACACAGATTCTTTCTCGAATCTCTAACTGTGAGCACTGAAATCTCATCACTGACTGCTTACAGCTATGCAGCACTGTATGTTTCTTATATAGTGGCCTTATCTGTCACAGGTAGAGTAAGTGTTAAATAGTAAGAGCTTCTCTTAGTCAGAACAAGAAACCTGTGTTTATTGCAACAGAAGTTGTACTCATCCATTCTCTGCACATCCAAAAGTAATTGTAGCTAGATACATTGTAAAACAAGACTCTGCTTGTTCTAGTCTTGGTGTTGAACTCTGTCCAAATGCTGGGGGCATTAATGTGTTTTGGGATTTTTTAAATTATTTTTTTCACCGGATTTTGTGTGTGTGTGTGTGTTTGTTGTCCTTTGTTCTCCTCCCACCCCCCGGCAACAAAAACATTTTTCTTAGGCAACTTAGATATTTCAACTAAATTTTTTTTGTGCCATACAAGTATCTGGATTAGTGTTTTTTTTCTAACCTGACTTGAATTATGGATGAATTTACTTACCAGAGTTTTACTGCTGCAGACACCTGACTAATATTGGAGAGGCTGTCTTTCCATATCAAAAATGCAGACTTCTGGCAACATGCTTAATATAGATTTGTTCCTTCCTTGCTTTTCAAGCAAGATAGGCATGCACAGGTAATGCTGCAATTCCAATACAACAGAAGTTCTTACATGCTGGACCTGCTAAGAGATCTTTGTTCGTGACTAAGAGATCTGTAACTTAGATAAACTGGAAGTAATCATCAACATTTTTGATTAAGGCCCGTTGCTGAGTAGAATGTGAAACCATGAGAAGAGCTATGTAAGTTGCAGAGGCTCATCTTCTGTTGGGGAGCTGAGCAGTAGCCCTCAGTTTGAGAAGTGCTTTTCAGCTATATGTTATTCTTAGTAGTCAGAAAATGCATGCTCAGTGTTGTCCTGATGGATTTTGAGCAGCCTGCTGCTCTGCTGCAGTTCCCATTAGACTGTTTGAGTTACTTGCTTTAGCTGTGTTTGCTTGTGACATACTTACCAGCTAAGCAGAGATACACACACATACATACACAGACACATTACACACAGTGTCAATCAGTGGACTGGACAAAACTAAGGAAAATAACTTGGGGGAGTAAGAGGAGGAATGATAATTGCAATGGAAGGTGGTAAGATCAGATTCAGCGTGGGTGGAAGATGCTGTCTTTTCCAAGCAAGGCCATGAGTGCTGCCTGTGTCCTCTGCCTTATCACCAGGCAAGGGCTTTTGTCATAGCAGTCCTGCCAGCTTACCTCTCCTTTTCCCAGTTTTCAGTTGGAAGTTTCTTCACATATTTCCTGTAAGTACCGGCAAGTCTGAACTTTCCTCCATTTCTTGATGGCTGATAAATACCACTTTTGGCTGAGTGTAGTTTTTTCTAGCATTTGTAGCATCTGGTAGAGTGTCCAAGTTAAACTGCTCCTTTGTTGATTGTGTGTTTTCCAGTGGTGGCTGGGAGTTTACCAGTCTCCAGAAAAAAAAAGAGGTTTTACTACTTGTAATGTATTTTAGTCAAGCTATTAGGTGTTTAGGTTTAGTTAGATGCTTAAAATGGACTCTTCCTGTTAATAACATAGGCACCCTCTCATAATCTGAAAGACAACAACTAAGAAACCAAAGATGGAATAGAAAAGACAGTGGTGGAGACATGTCCTCTTTCTCTGAGCGAGGTTAATATGTCTGTACTAGAATGCTGAATGACTGTGCTTGATCTGTTCCTATGTTGTGGCCTGAACCTTAGACAGAAGTTATCTCAGGCAGAGGCTTTTTTTTTGTTCTTTTTTCTTCCCTTTCTGCAGGTCAGAACAAAAAAATCTGTGTCCTTGGTTCATCCTCAGGCACTTCTGTAATAAATGTGATTATTACTGATCAGCAGTTTTTTGTCAGCATGCATGTCATGTACTACAGAAAGAGCATGATTTACTATCAGCCTGAATTTTAGCAGAAAAGTACTTCATACGCTAAGGTTTTCTCTTACTCTGGATGGCTCCCCTGAGATCCTAAAAACCCCTGAAGCAATATAACAATTGGTATTGATCTGTTACAACAACTGAAGGTAAGAGCAGTTATGTTTAAGAAAAAAATTGTTTTTTTTTTTTAGTGGTGTGAAAGAGATTATTGCTTGTAGCCTGCTTAGCTGTATTCATTTTTACCTTCAGGCTCTCCTGCAGCTCTAAAGAGGGTAGAGTAATATGTTAAAAGTGGTGTCTAGAACAGCTCTGGTGTCTTCAGATTCTCTCTTGGGTATAATGGGAGGCTAAACAGCATACCTTTTCCCCTCTACAGTCTGCATGAGATAATTTCTGCAAGTGCATAACTACAGGATCTGTCAGGATGCTTTCTTTATTCTGTTCATGTCTGTAAAATTTCAGCTTGCTGAAATTGTTCCAGGTCACACTGCTGCTTTTAAAGGGGTCTGAAGTAAAGTCCAGGACCCACAGTCAGTCGAGAACATGCTTTAAATAATACCTCAATTAGTGAACTGAGTCCTTTTCCAGTAGAAGCTGTTGTGATGTGACTATTGCCGTGTTTATGTTGGATACTCAGAAAAGTTACATCAGCTTAAGATTCAAAATCAACACATTGATCATATGTTTAAATCTCCCATGAATGTTGTTTTTTAAAAAAAAAGTTATTTTAGGTTACATACTTCAATACTTTTTGTGGATGTGCACGAGGCTTTAGTGTGCTTTGAGTGTATTTGATTTAGTTGAATAACTTCTTAAGAGAAGACAAGGAAAGAGGAGGGTACAGTCACCTTTTTCCTTTTGTCTCCTTGGACTTGTGCATAATTCCTATGCAATGATCATGAAATGGCGTGGTCTTCGGGCTGCGATAGAGATCCCCACACAGTACAGCTGCTAGGCATTTTTGCACTGATCCTTTGTTGCTGGTAAACATCTGAGCTCTTGTGGGAGAAGCCAAGTTCACAGACCCACTCAGTGCAGATGAAGTGAGGGCTGTTGTACTCAGATGTTGCTAGTGCAATTGCTTTGTTTGAGTATCACAAAGTAAAACTTGTGTTGCCAGAGAAATTTGAACCCCCCTGTGTCATATCTAGGGATACAGACAGTATGGAACAGCTGTTACAGCCAAGGGTCCTTCTCTGCTCTGTGTTGCTTGCACAAAAAACAACTTCCTTTTTTTAATATTTGGAAAGTTATGACCTCATCCAAATAAATTTGCCCTCTTGGTATTCATGGTTAGAATCCTTCTGTACTTTTGCTTCTCCTGGGCGAGAAGTGGAGCTGGGAGAGAGAAAAGTCAGAAATCAGACTTTCTGTGATGAGCTGATGTGCAGTCTATGGGTGAACTTGAGGTGTACTCTGATATGAGATGTAGCTAAGTGACAAAGTGCTAAGCAACTGCATCAATGTAACAAGGTGAGTGGAAAACAATAGGGAGTGTAGATTTAAAGATGATCAGCATTAGTGTGAGCATAGTTATCAGTGTTTACAGAAATGTGTTAGTAGGCAGAGGAAGGGTTAAAATAAAGCTATTGTTTGTCTAGTACACTTTATACAAGTCATGCAACCCTTTGAGAAGGCAATTGAACCTTTTTCATATATTTCAGTCAGCTGAAACCCCTGGAGTCCTAGGGCTGTGTCCAGAATTGCCCAAGCAGTAAAGAACTTGCTTATGGATAATTGGAGAGGGGGAATAGCTTGGGCTGGAGTTGCTGCTGTTTTCCAACACCAGGATGAGCGCCGTTTGTCTGGGTGGCTGGTGGCTGTTACGGTTAGAAACCTCTTAATCTATACTTCTGTCTTCCTGAGGGCCACTGTGTGGAATCCCCGTTTGGATGTGACCTCCACGCAAACAATTTTGAGGTTGCTAGGCAGAAGATAAGTGCTTTCCTTGGTGCGTGTGATCGGCTATTGCCATGATCACGGGGCACTGGCCATGGTCAATGCATGTGACCCTGCACTTGCACCAATCCCAAGCAGACAGATGTTGGCTACCCTGTGTGCTAGCCTGTTTACATATTTACATTTCAGTGCCTGCAAAATGTGAACAAATATTCTGTGCTGCAATCACAAGTTAATCTGTATCTATTGCAGGGGTTACTTAAAAATTCTGGTGTACTCTGCAGAGTATTGCACTCTTGCATCTTTTTTGGCGGATTGCTAGCTTGAGTTCTGTGCTGTGGCTACTTGGTTTATTTACTGTCTGGAAATAGTAGCTGGTATGACTGAGGCTTCTCTGGCTCTGTGAAATTTCCTGCAGCGGTGCTGCAAGTTGGTATTTTTTCTAGGTGCTTGACCTGTTTGCAGGGATTTCTAAATGGCTTACAAGGTTGTAACAGTTGTTCATGTCAGTGTGACCAGGCAGGTGAAAAGAACATGTGTTTTGGCCTTGGTCACCCCACAGTTTGACATACTTGTGTAACTTACTGATGAAAGCGGGTTTGTACTGAAGTATCTTGTACTGTGAACTAAAAAAGCAGTGTTCAGGGAAGACGGTGATGTCTGGCAAAGAAATTGTAGCATGTAGATAGGGTGTCATAATATCTTGAATTGCTGCTGTGGTTTGCCAACACACTTACTTGGATGGGAAATGTTACAGCTGCAGTTTACACTTAAATGAGAATATGTGAACTGAGTGCAGTGGACTCTTCATGGTCATATCAAAGTAATGGTCTCCTGCTTTATCTGTCAGGGGATATCCCAGAGTTTTCTATCTTCAGCTAACCGTAGACTTTCCCATGAGAAGGAGATATGCATAAAATAAAGTTCTCAGCTTGGAAGGCAGAAAATAAAACTCATCACGAGCAGAGCTGGCAAGGAGAGAAAGGAAGCAGTTTATTTTGATCCTGCTCAATTGTAGAAGCACAGAGTCTGCTTAGAAGAGGAGTAGCTGAGTAGTTCATGCTGTTTAAAGAAGATGACACGCAGAACTTGATGGGTTTGTGTGCAGAATGAGAATCTGCAAGTCTGGGAAGAAGAATATCTGAAAATAGAATAAAATCATTAAAATTGGAAAAGACCTCAAGGATCATCAAGTCCAACCCAACACCACCTATAACTCACTCAGCCATGTCCCTAAGCACGACATCTACATGTTTCTTGAACACCTGCAGGGACGGTGACTCCACCACTTCCCTGGGCAGCCTGTTCCAGTGCCTTCACTCTTTCAGTGAAGAAATTTTTTTCTAACATCTAGCCTAAACCTTCCCTGGTGCAACTTGATGCCGTTTCCTCTTGTCCTATCACTTGTTACTGTAGCGAAGAGGCCAGCACCCACCTCACTACAACCTCCTTTCAGGTTGTTGTAGAGAGTGATAAGGTCATCACTCTCTTGTAGATGAGAATGTGAGACAGAATTCTGGAAATTTTTCTTTCTTTTACAGTATATTGTCGCTTTACAGCCTGGACATTCCTTTTCCACTATTTGGGCTATCTCTACATCTCAATCTAACCTCAGACTTGGTTTATGTCTTCAATGTACGTGAAATGGGATTTTTACTGGGATATGTTAAAAATTCCCCATAAATGTATTCCATATAAAAGTATCCCCCAGTCAATGAGATTGACATGTGAGATAAATTAATTCGCTCTTTGGCCTTGTGTCAACTGTTTTTAACAAATACTGGGCTTTGTATAGCTGTTCGCACCAAACAGTCTCCAAGGCCTGTCAAAGGATGTGCATCTCATACCTTGTTGGGTTGTTTTTGTTTTTTTTTTTTTCTTTGAAAAACTGGGGCAAGGGGAGACAGTGTTACTTGAATGAAGACAGGAACAGTGCTGTGGGAAAACAACAGACCTGGATATCAGGCCTGTGATTATGTCTCTTTTAAAAAAAATCTAATGATGACTGGGAATCTTGCCAGCCACTGGAAGAGAGTTGTCCTTGCTGTTAAATTGTTAGCTTGCTCCTTGGCATGTGTTGGCCTAAGCTCCCAAAAGAGCCCTGGGCAGAGTGCAGGTTTTAAGAGTGTCCTAGGAACTGTCCCATTAAGCAGTTTGTATGCAGTTAACCTTTTCTGTAAATTGAGAGATGTTTCTAGTGTGAGTTTAGGCCCCTTTATGTTAGTTGGCTCTGATAGTGGGAATATCTCATGGTACTTTAACTTGTGTAGGTAAACTCTAGAAGTCCTAGGTCTCAGTGGAATGCTCTATCCAGTAAACCATTAGGACAGCCATGAAAAAGAAATATCTCAAACTAAAATTATGTTTACAGTGGAATCTACTTTTTTTTTTTTTTTTTTTTTTTGTGGTGACCCTAACAAACCTTTCTGAGATTGTGAGGGTTCCTTGTGTCTCTTGATAGTCAAGGTTTATAATCTTAATCTGTAACATTTTCTGTCTCAAGTAAAACTATCGGGTTTTCTGCTTTAGTTTAATTGTTTCTATTTTTGGATGCAAATGCCTGTCTGTTTAGCTTTAGATCGATGCCACTTAAGAAGTGGGACCACATTGTTGTAGTGATTTGTGGATCACAGAGTCACAGGGGGCTGTCTAGAAGCAGCATAAAGAAGACGATAGTGCAGACATTGAACTTCCTTTGTAAACCATGTGGTGTATCCATATTTTTCACAATGCTGTAATCTTCCTGCAGACCTTTTATCTCTGAGGACATGTTACAAGTAGATTTGTAGGGGAAAGAGCAAGACTAAAACGACTGGGCAGTACCTTCTTGTCTGGTGCAGGCCTTGTATGTGGGACAGATACATTGTGGCACTGTGGGACATGTATTTTGTACATGGGACAGATGTCATGAAAATTACTTTGATTTTTCTCTTGTGTTTTAGGGACACTGAGGGTCTTGAATGACCATGAGCAACCCTTTTGTACAGATTGTGGAGCCACTGGACCCTAAACAGCCTCTGAAGAAGTTCTTTAATCTGAGCAAATTGGAAGATGTGAGATACGGTGGGTTGACAATGTAAAGAAAGCATTTTGTTAAGTTTGATTAACAGAACCTGAAGAGACATTGCAACATTGGACGATATTTGGTCTCTGGAGAGAACTATCAATTCAAAAGATGGTTTATTTTTAAATTTTAGGAAAATTAATTGTGGAAAATTAGAACTAAAGAAATACTGGCGAGATCACAGTATTATTATCTCAGCATGCTGTGCACAAAGCAGTCTTGTTTTTCTTGAGTGGATGAGGAGGACTAGGCAAAACTAAGACCACAAGTTTTCTCATATATTAATGTGCTACTGTAAAAGGCTGGAAAGGAACTGACACTGATATGACTGGACCATCCAGAAGGATTATTTTAAAAAGCTTTGAAAAGGGTAGTGGCTAGAAAATCCTTTCTGAGGAGGCTTTTTCTTTAGTTCCTCTGACACTACCTGAATGTACTCAGGCATTTTCCATGTGACACTGGTAAAAGTCTTACAATCCATGGCACTGACTTAGAAAGTGAGTATCTATAGCTTAGAGCTGTCTGTGTTGGGTATTGTTACTCTTTCAAAGAGGAAACAAGTGATTAAGGAGAATTCAGGAAGCAGGAGGAGGGACGTTTTCTCGGAATGTCAGCAACACTTATCCATTGCAGGCTCAGATAGTGTGTAAATGAGAAATCAATTAATGTTGGACTTAGTGAGTGAAAAGCAGAGATGCGTCTTAAGAAGTAGTCAAATACACAGGTGGTATTACCAGTTGATCCATTCCAGGATTCCAAGAGTGATAAACTCCAGAGTCCTTAAAGAAAAAAGGATGCAATTTTCACTATCCAGCAGAAAAATGTAATAACTTAGCAGAAGAAAACAGTAAATCTTCTCAAAGGTTTGAGTGGAACGGGTCAGTTAGCGCTGACCTGCTGACAAAGCTGGAGGCTAGAAAAGGGTGCCTGATAATTTGAGATAAAGTCTTGTGAGAATATGGGGATAGCACTCGGGGACCCATCTGCCCCAGGCATGGCTCTCTGCACTTGCTGACCTATACCCTAAGGTAAAAACTGAATTTGTTTCTTACATCTTACCCATGCAGCACGCCTGCCGTTTTCTATTCGAGTCCTCTTGGAAGCAGCAATCCGTAACTGTGATGAATTCCTAGTGAAGAAGAGAGATGTTGAGAATATTCTCAACTGGAAAGTGATGCAACACAGGAATGTTGAAGTGCCGTTTAAGCCTGCAAGAGTTATTCTCCAGGACTTCACGTGAGTCTGATGCTCTGCAAAGCTAGGAAGAGGGGCTCTTGAAAGTGCAGCAATGCTCAGCTTGGGCTGGAGGGTTGAGCTGAGGGAAAGAATAGCAATGAAATGTTTGAGAAGACCTTTTACAGATTTCCTGGATGTCATGCTACAGACACCACTTGGAGAGGCAAACACTCATTATAAAAGCATTAAATGAAATGCTTCTGAGATGGAGAAATAAATATAAAACTCTTCAAAAACAGAAGAGAAGAAAATGGGATGGATAAATTAATCCAAGTGAAGGAATTCAGAGTTTAGAGATTTTGTTGTTGTTGTTGTAGGGGGGGAGGTTGATGTCTTCCTACCCCCCAGGGGCTCTTGCTTTCAGTTTTCTACCCTTTCAATTTTCATTTTTAACCCATATCATTATTATCTCCTCTGCGTCAATATTATTCCACATATATTTTTAAAGACTTCTCTGCTGTTGAAAAAATGAAAGTCTACTTTTTCCCAGAAATGCGAGTTGAGATTCCTACCTAATGGACTCTGAAAAGTGGGCCTTGTTACTGCAGTGTGGTTAGTCCCCATGTGTCAGCATGTAGTAGTTCCTGGTGGATGTGGAAAGTCAATTTTGAGGTGGAACAGTAGCTTCTAATTGTTTTTAATACAGTATTTGACTTGCAAGTCCACTGTCCTTTGTACTTTTGTCCTCTGCCTTTGTAAGAGAGTTTAGTTCATCCATTGTGACCCCCATGCTGCTAAGCTGTCAGTTGATTTTATTTCTCAGAACAGCAAGGTGTCTTAGCTGTCATACCTTCTGTTTTGCATTTTCACAAAGGTTGGCCAGGTGCTAGAGACCTAGAACAGCTCAGCTCCTAAAGACATTAGGAAAAACTGGCAAAGCCTCAATTGAAAATGTGCTGATTTCTATCTATTTTTTTACCCACTGGCTGTTAACATTTTAAAAAGCTGGAGCATAGAGGAAGTCAAACTTTCAAGCAAACGTTGTTTCCTTTGTTACTGCACTTCCTTCTTGCCCCCTACTCTCCTGCTGAGTTTTAAAAATTTCCCTATAAGTCTGCATAGCAACTGCATACATGACAAACGAACTTTTGAACAGGCTCCTGAGTGAGAGCTTTTGGAAAAGGCAGCTTCGGCAGCTTCCCAGAAGCCATACAACAATTACATTAACGTGTCTGGATTAGAATTATTGAATTTCCTAGATCTGATCATGCTGTAATTATCCTGAGTTCCTCTAAGACTGTAGATGGGTGTTGTGTCTGTTCCTTTTCAATTGTGTAACATTTGTAAGCTGGCAAAATAACTCTTCCCTTCCTTCTGTCCTTTCCTTCCACCCCTGCCCTTGCCCAAATCCACCTAAGTAGCATAACAGAGCATTTGGTGTTTTCCTTGGAATAGACATATCCTGGGACAACAAACTGCTTGACACCATCAGTTAATTGTGTTAAGGTTAGATAGTGTGGACCCTTTCTTTGTTTGTTTTTGTAAACACTCAGGATTTTCAAGGTAGAGTTCAGTGGGAATTAGAAACCCTTTTCTTTTGCATTGTTTCTTATATATTTTAAGATCTTAATAGCTACCTTACAATCCGAGTTCAAAACATAAACTCTCACTGCTTTGGGCTGCTCATACAGAAACACAGTGTTCTTAGTGGGTTACTGAATGGTACCAGATCCCTATGAGCACATTACAGACTGCTCTTTTTGTCTAAGCAGCCAGCAAAATCAGTTAGGCTGGTATGTGAGAGGGTTTCCCAAACTGATTAAAAAATGTCGTGGTAGTACATACCTCAGGAGAAGCCGAGAATATATGTGCTGAGAAGCACCAGAAGCTTTGTTAAAAGAAATATAGATGTGTTGGTTAAGATTGGTGTTGAAGTGCCAGATCTTCTGGTTGCTACTCCCTATTTGCTTATGACTAAACTTGGGGTGGAAGTGGAGGGTGGATGAAAGACTCTCACATGCATTACTTTGACCCTCTGTATAGTTTACCTACTTCATTTAGGAAGGAAGGCTTAATTTAGGGATTTAAAAATTGTTTTGGATGAATGAGACATACAAACATAGAGAACAAGGCCTGTTAACTTTTTTCTAAGTCACTTGGAGTTCAAGGGCTTGCAGCATTGTCACAAGATATATGAGAAGGCAGAAATGTGAATGTTGGCATATACCCTGAGAACATGCTGTTTGAATGTAATTTGTGATACAAGGTGTTTTGTCAGTGGTAAGTATAAGAATTTGTTAGTAAAGACGAATAGTACATCTTATTTCTGCCTTTTGTGTTTGTCTGGTGATCTGCCCGGGCAGTTATATCCACTTCTGAAAATACGGTTATTCTGCAAAGGTGTTTTGCAGTCACATCCTTTGTAATTTAAGAAATATGATGCCCTGCTCTGCCAGTTTCACTTGAAGTGTGGAAGATAGCAAAGAGCCCTAATTATGGAGAAGATTCTCCTGTGCCTTGCCAAACTTGGAAAAAATTACCCTTCCCTTAAAATCAGCTAAATAAACATAGCAAAGAATGAAAGAAAATACACTGTCATTTTCCCCTTCTCCACTTATTTTTATTTTTTTTTAAACAGATTGGGGAGGAGAGAGAGGAACAGAGCAAAAGAAGATAAACCAGTTCAAGGTCCAAAAGGAATGCTGACTAGCACTAAGCTTTCAGATTCCCAGCCAATCATGTTAAACTGCTTCTGTTACTTGATAAATTTTGTCTTTAGCTTTTAATTCTTAGAGTTCTCAGGATATACAGTTCTGTCCCTTGTGCTCTTGTGACTTTGTCTTCCCAAGGGTCCGGTCTCTGACACAGAGTAATGATCCCAAGGCTCAGGGCAAGGCTACTCTTGCATTTGTACGGGACAGTAGGTGTCTGTTCTACGTCTCAGGATCTCAGTCGTGTTTGTTTTGTTGTTTTTTTCTTTTCCAAATTGTTTCACCTTGCCTATTTCTTTTCTGTTTTAGTGGGGTACCTGCTGTGGTTGACTTTGCTGCAATGCGTGATGCTGTGAAGAAACTTGGTGGGGACCCTGAAAAAATCAATCCTATCTGTCCTGCTGATCTAGTGATAGATCACTCCATCCAGGTTGATTTTAACAGGCGGTAAGGGCACAAAATAACTCTTACTTCTTAATGGTAGTAAGTAAGCTGGATCCAAGTACTGATCATAAAAGTAGTTCCATTAGTGATATTGTTAGCATTTGCACTATAACATCCTAACCTTAAGAGGTTTAAGTTAGACTGTTGTATCGGTTGCTGTGAATTATTTCGGGGGATTTCTTTTTCTGTGGTGCATCTCTCAGCAGCAGAAGCCTGGACTAAATGTTAATAGAAACAGGCTCAGTCCAGACCTGTGGTGGTCATAATTTTCCATAATAATATTGCGTTATTCTTAGTTGCTCAGAAATAGCTTTTTTCCACATGCACTTTTTTGACCCCATAGGGCTTTTTGGAAAGGACATGCAAGAATGTATCCTTTCTTCCTTATTATAGAAGAATAGACCTGAGCTGCCCTAGCCCAGCTCTGGGGAACTGTTTGCTAGTTCAGTGCCTCCATGCAAGAGAGCACAAGACACTGATTAATATGGCCACTGTAAATATAGGAAAGAAACATAATGGTCTTCAATCCTCAACGTGCTACAAAGAGATGAGCACTTACTAGACCCACAAGATCTCTGCATAGGGGTCCTTCTACTCTCCATGGTATCTAAACATGGGCCTACTGAACTACTCTTCCAAACAGATCCTGCAATTATACCTTTCTCAGTGATTTCCTTACATCTTCCAAACTCCTGAAGTTTCTTGGTCTGCAGTTACCTTACCTGCTCAAATGCTCTGTGTACTTATTGTCCCTAAAGTAGATAGTTTTGAAATGGGCTGCTTAAGTTCTAGCATTGCAAAGAAAATTCCTAGAACGTGTAAATGAAAGACCATAAAAACACTTTCTCAGTGCCAATATTTAGAGTCTTCTTGAGGATAAAAATACTGAACTTCTGAGCAGAAATGTATTGTGAGGCCTGCTTCACAGAAGAATGTTGCCAGACACTTTTAAAATATAACTATTTTCCTACTTTTTTTTAAGCTGTAGACTAGTAAGGATACAAATTCTCACTGATGCCACTTCATAGTCGGCAGGGAAGAAAAAGGGCTTAAAGATGTTGACTTACGTAACTGAAAAATCAACTCCCTTTAAATTTTTTCCTAGAGATGCTGTATCTATTCTCAAGCTTAACACTAAGGAGTTTAGAAATAGACACTAACTTAGAAATAATAATTGAAAGACTGATCTCTAAGGTAATGGGTCTTCTAGCACTAATCTATTAACTAGAAAGCTAACCTTTTTTCTTTTTAATTTGCATCATGTAATCTTTTAAGATCTTTGTGAAACAGCATATATCTTTGTGAACGAGATACAATTTAATCTTTACCATAGGACAAAATCAACTATTATGGTTTTTTTTCTTTATTATTTTAATAACATTCATGTTATGGTATTGGTAGTATCCAGGACTTAATTTAGATAATTTTTTGCTAATAATTACTTTTTGTCACAGCCTTATTTTGTTTCTATTAGGCTCATGTGTATGTGGAGAAAACATTAGCCAGCCCTATGCTTCAGTGCTTTCAAACTCTGCAGGCCTAAGTTAGGTAGCTGATTCAAGTGAAAAGTTTGTTAGTCCTGTCTGTTTTGAAACACAGGGGATTCAGGCAGCATTTTATCATCAGTGATAATCTCTTTTAGACTGAAGTTACAGAGCAGTTGTGTTCCAGTTCCCTTTACTGCTTTGCTGATTGCTTCTGATTTAGGTATTAGAAACTTCACATTGCTCTAAGATGTTGTGTAGCTTTTCTCAAGCTACAAGTTTTAGGCCTCACACCTATATAGTAGGCAGATTAGTGCTCATATTTGAACCAGACTTCAGGTATTATCTCTTAAGATTTCTTAAATCCTTTTCATTGGTTGCCTGGAGTTCACAGCTCCAGTGAGATTTAAAAGATGACATTGATCAGCATTAACATTAGCTAATAACTCTTCTTTCCTTTCAACCTTTGGGTATATCTGACCAGACATAAATTTCAGGTGGATACTTTTGGTTCTTACAGCTGGTTATTTTCCCTTGCAGATCAGACAGCTTGCAAAAAAATCAGGACCTGGAATTTGAAAGGAACAAAGAAAGGTTTGAATTCTTAAAGGTACTGAAAGAATTAATCCTATTAGTGAGGAGAAAAGTGCAATGAACAAAAGTTCTTCCATTGCTCATATGCATTGGAAATTTTTGACTCCAATTCCTTCTGTTTCAGTGGGGCTCTCAGGCATTTAAAAACATGAGGATTATTCCGCCAGGCTCGGGGATCATCCACCAAGTGAACTTGGAGTACCTGGCAAGAGTTGTGATGGATCAGGATGGCTACTACTATCCAGACAGTGTGGTGGGCACTGACTCGCACACCACCATGATAGATGGTTTGGGAGTGCTTGGCTGGGGTACGTGCAGTAGTGTATCGTGAATAGTCTGTTGGCTGACTTAAGCTGACAGACTCTGGTGAGTTGACCCTGGCTGGCAGGTTAACCCCCACCCAGTTGCTTTCTCACTCTACCTGCCGGCACCATGGGGGAAGAGAATTGGAAGGGCAGATGCAAGAAGAACCTCATGGGTCGAGGTAAAGACAGTTTATTTAAGGAGGATGGGGTGGGAACAGAAAAAAGGGGAGGGGGGGGGGAGGAAACAAAAGCAAGCAATGCAAAAACCATCACCAGCTCCCACCGACACACCAAAGCCCAGCTAGTCCCTGGGCAATGGCTGCTTTAGAGAAATTTCACCCACCACTACCTCCCAGTTTTAATGCTGAGTATGATGTTACATGACATGGAATATCACTGTTCAGTTTGGGTCAGTTTTCCTGGCTGTGTCGTGCCCACACCAGCTTACTTGCTCAGTGGCAGAGTGAGAAACAGAAGAGACCTTGACACTGTGTAAGTGTTACTCAGCAATAGCTAAAACGTTGGTGTGTTATCAGTGCTGATTTGGTCACAAATTTGAAACGCAGCACTAGATAGGGCTGCTGTAAAGAAGACTTATCTCCATGCCAGCCAGACACAGTACACAGACTAACCCTGGTTTCAGGGAACCTGATAAGGTCTTGTGCGGTTATTTAAGACTTTGTAACTAAGCTCTATTCTGATAGCAGTCTCAGATGATTTTTGGTGCATGCATTGTAGTTTTTGGGTTTTTGTTGTTTTTGGTTTTTTTTACTTTGTTTTCTCTTCTGCATTTAAATCACAAGGAAGCAGGCAAGGAAAATATTAAATAAGACTTCTGGAAGCGTCTTAGTCATTTGGTATGGCAAGGTAGTTGAAGCATCACTGAATATCCATTTGTTCCTAAGTCACTTAGCTACTTTCAAGGTGTTACCTTATCAAAAAGTACTTCAAATGCTGCATTAGATTAAAGAGGCTGAAAACTGAATCTGAGTTAAATACGCCCAGAGAGGCCATTGTGGAAAACAGCACTATGAAGTATGTTTTAATACCAATAGTCTGCAGTATACTCATTACAGAAATAAATACAAATAATACCTTTTTTTACTTGTAGTAGTGAACTGCAATGTTTGAATTATAGACTAAATAAGTAGGTATGAAATGAAAGTATTTGCAATCATACCAAAATCATCGTAGCAAAAACTTCAGTTGAGCTTTTTATTTTCCTGTGTTATGGTGGTAGGAGCCCTATTGAAATAGATATCATACAAAGAGATGTGTTTTTAAACAGCATTTGCTAGTTGCTTACAAAGATGCTTTTGTCAAGTTCTGAGTACCACATGTGGTAGAAGTAGGACATTGTGCTTTTTGTACTGCACATATGTTGCTGTGGCACTATTGGTCAATTGAGACTTTTTGTCAAGGGTGGAAGAACTGCTGGTTTGGAATACAAATGTAAACATGTTTGGGTTTTTTTAAAGGTTATTTAAAACCATGGCATCTTTGGGATAAGAGATGTCTTTTTCATTCTATATTTGCTTGCACCTTACACATGGAGCCTTCATTTAGATGATGTTGCAACACCAATAGCTGCTTGGAAGAGTGTGTCTGTAAACTTATCCTCATTTTCTCCAGAATTTTAAAGTATGGCTTGGCATAATCCGTACCATACATGCTCAAAGGACGCACTCTTGGATCCAGCATTTTTTGGTAGTGACTGGTAATGCTGAACTTGCTTTATGCCTTCCTGTGGTAACCTGTCAGTCATGTAGAGTAACTTGACTGTTTTAAAATGATTCAACACCTTGTGAAAGGAGTCACATAATTGGATCTGTCACAGAATTATCTTTTTAATTAACATAGGTATATAATTTTGTATAAAATAAATTTGAAATTATTTTTCAGAACCATTATTAGATTAAGTGGGTAAAGGAATAGGAGTAGTGGTTTGGCATACACAAGCAACTATTAAAGGCAATTTGTTCTAGCTCAGTATTAATTAAGCTAAACAAAAGGTAGAAGGAGCTTTGAAAGTGGAAGATAAACATGAGAGGGACTTTCTACAGGCACAAAGTTATAAAACTGTTGCCTAATGCCAAATTGCTAATAAACACCATGAGTTTTTTAGATTGCACAATAACTGACATCTTGATACTCTACCTTATTAAATTAGCAAAATGAGGTAGTCATTTGAATTGTGTTCCTCTAATACTGAAGGTGTGCTTACACAGAGATTTTCACCTGCA
This sequence comes from Pterocles gutturalis, assembly GCF_000699245.1. Taxonomy (NCBI): domain Eukaryota; kingdom Metazoa; phylum Chordata; class Aves; order Pterocliformes; family Pteroclidae; genus Pterocles; species Pterocles gutturalis. Next base: position 19,476 of record NW_010111571.1, read on the forward strand.
CATGCCCAAGTCCTGTTAAACTTAATAGACTTAAGGAAGATATTTCTGTCTTAACAAGTAACTTTTCTGTTAGTATTCTTTAGAACAATCTGTACTCTTGACTCTAATAATCTTTCTTTCCTTCAAAATAATTTTTTTCTTTGGTGACCAGTAGTCATGGTCTGCATATATTTCACTCACAGCACATCTTGTTCAGTGACATGTCAGTAGTTCTTCATTTATGCATTGCATAAATTTTTAGATCTGTTACTGTAAAAGTCAAGCGTTCTCAGAGTAAGAACTTAGATTTACTTAATATCCTGTCTAATGGCTGAGGAACAACAATGGAAATATGAAACAGAAGGAAATTAGAAAGCCCAGCCTTGCAGAACCTGAAGCAAGTTGAGGAGTGCCTCTTAGCAGAAGGCTAAGCCCTCTGGGTGTCTGCCTTCTCTCCCCTTTCACACCTTAAGTTGAGTAATCGTCAGTTAATTGTACTTCATCGGTTTATCTTTGATGATCTTTGATGCATTACTATCTTTCTGAATAGTTGGATTATATACTCCTGTTGCATATAGGTGTCGGTGGCATTGAAGCAGAAGCAGTGATGTTGGGCCAGCCAATCAGCATGGTGCTTCCTGAGGTGGTTGGCTATAAGCTGCTAGGAAACCCCCAGCCACTGGTAACGTCCACTGACATTGTGCTCACCATTACCAAGGTAATTAACATGTCTACTGTTTTGCCATTACTGCTGGAAGGTTCGCATGTTCTGTAGGACAGAGTCACTGTGCTGCATGCTTAGGAGCCTTGTGTGTGCTTCCATGTAGTCATTTTGGACTATTTTAATGTTTTTTGACTCTGTGTGGGTTGGAATCAGCTGCCCAAGGACAACTGCAAATTTGCTAGGCAAATCTTTTCCAGAAGCCGGGTAAAATGGAACAGAGAGCTGATATCTTGTGGCCTGTTCAAATCCTCATGTGTGTCTGCTTTGGCCCAACGGTGCTTGTAAAAGGATCTTCTTTCTCTACCACCTCAAAAGAAACATGATTACTTTTTTTTTTGAAGTGCCTGTTTAAGGCAGTGTAAAATCTGAAAACAGTCAGTAAGTGTTGCAGTCTGATTTCTTTAATCTGCAAGTGTTTCGCTCATATGTCATATGTCCATAGTATGTTTATTAACTCTGTGGATTGTGACTGAATTAAGAGTATTGCTGGGTTGGCATTAGTGTTGTTTGGAGTCAGAAACTGGTACATGTGTTCATCATGGGATGCTCTCTCTAGAGAGAACGTCCAAATGAGGAAAGCTAGCGGTTTTTGTGTGTGCTCAGTCATTTACAGTTTGATTCATGTGCTTGTGCAGTTGGCTCTTCCTGTTTCCCTGTCTTCCTGGGTTTGCTGTCTAAAGACCCCATGCTGTTCTCTCCTTAGAATGTCATTCTGAGAAAAATACAGTTGTTCTAAGATAGACTCTAGTTTAAGTGAGAGGAAGAGCAAGTTTAGAAGGAATACATCCCTGTGTTGTATTTTATTATTGAAACTTTATGTCTGTGCGTCCTCATCTTTGTCATTTAGTTTAGCAAAGCTTCCTGGTTTCAAATGGCTATAGAAACCTTTGAAAAGGGTTTCTCTGAAGTTGAAAGCTGGATTTTGTAACATACGTGCTTAGGTCATTTCACACCTAGCAGTGACGCAAGCACTGTATTTTTATAACAGCACCTTCGCCAAGTTGGAGTCGTGGGTAAATTCGTGGAGTTTTTTGGTCCTGGTGTATCCCAGCTGTCAATTGCTGACCGAGCCACTATTGCCAATATGTGTCCAGAGTATGGAGCAACAGCTGCCTATTTCCCAGTGGATGATATTAGCATTGAGTACCTGATACAAACTGGTGAGTGTAAGAAGAGACCATGAGTTAAAGGTGGAATTGAAAGCAAGAACTCCAGATCTATATAGTGCAGTGTCATGAGTTAAAGACTGCTTAAAGTTAACTCT
>NW_010111572.1:0-16016 GCF_000699245.1 Pterocles gutturalis
AGCCTTCGGTCCTGGCGTGAGACTGGTATGCCTCCAGGTGAGACCTAACAGTTTGCAGCAACGGTCTTCTCCGTGTTTAGGGTACATCAGTATGCCAACTGGAATTGTTTGCAGATCACCCGTACAGCCTGGTGCTCCCCTGGTTTATCACACCCATCACAGGGTGGGTTCATGAGCGTGAATAAATGTTGGAGTCTTGGCAGGTCTCCCTGCTGAGCCAGCATGACCCAGCTAGCCCACCTTCTGCTTCAAAATGTCTTCCTCTCATTGGCTGTCAAAAGTGTGTCTCAAAGTCCTATTTCTTTTCATTTTTGGGGAGCGGGAGCTGTAGCACACGTGCTGTCCAGTCCCACTGCAGCCGTGCCTAGCAGCCTCTCTGGGAGGCACAGCTCCCCCTCACTTCACAGCACAGCCGCATCCAGAGAGGCACTGAGGTGCTAGGGAGTTGGGTGGTTGCTCTTGGTTCCCCTTGTGCTTGGCAGAGCATCGCTCCCTGACAGCACAGAGAGCGGTGCTGCGTGGGAAGCAGGAGCTCGCTGACTTGCAGGGCTTTTGTGCTAAACTAATCAGGTTTCTTCTTGCTGAAATGAGACCGCTCCCATATTTTTGTTTGGGGTTTCTTGAGTTAAAAATAGGGTGTGTCACGGTAAGATACATGCTTAGTTTTGTGGGGTAAGGGCACACCAGCCCCTGCATGCTGGCCGCACTGCAGAGTGTGGCTGCGTTGGCATTTGTTGCGAGCTGGTTCGTGCCAGCCTTTGCTGTGGGAGCTGAGCTACCTGTACAGCACCAAATGGGTACCTGAGGGGCAGGCTTTCAGGCACAAAGACCTCAGCCCCCTTAGCAGCAAGGGAGAGAAGAGGAGAAGCATTCAAAATGTAAACTTTTTCCAAGAAAATAAAGGCTTTAATTTTGATACTTTCCTTCACAGAGTAACTTTCCTGTTGCATAGGAAAACCCATTCTTAACTCTTCTGTGTTTTTCTCCCCTTCTATTTGATAGCCTTTGAATCCCTTGGAGGAAAAGTGCAGGGAGTTAGCTGAAATTACTTGGTGTTGCTATAGCTGTTACAGTCCAATTTTCTTTTATGGAGATGAAGTAAGATAAACACAAAGCTGAAAGAAAAGGTAATTAACATATAAAAGGCAGTTATAACTTCTGCTGGGGATTCCGTAATTTCCTCCACCTCTTTCTGCTGGAGTAATGTGACTATGGCACAAGGCTGCTTAGCCCTTTTAAGACCTAGGAATCCTCTACTGGCACAAGCTGCCTAAAGCCACCTATTTTCCTGTTTATAGGTTCTCAGTTTACTGGCCTGAAGGCAAAAGAAGTAAAAGAAAACCTAATAAGGTCAGGAAGGAGCACATAAGAGGCAGAATACAGATATGCTTGACCATAAAATTAAAATCTATATTATAATGCCTGCATGTAATAGGGGTGGTCAAAATTAACATTGAGCTTTACAGCCTTAATCATGTGCCTTTAATGCAGTTTCTGGAGGTGACCATAAATGCTTTCTAAGGTCAATAGTCAGACCTTAGCTGCAGGTCTGAAGTTTTCATTGAGAGTTACCATAGTCTATGGATGGAAGTTTGAATATATGATTCAAGTTAAGCTTGAGCTAAAGGGCATCGTTCAATATCTGGTACGTGGGTGACTATGTCGAAAATCAAGAAAGGAAAACTTGGTAGCACCCATCAAAGTAACCAAAGCTGTGTGAAAATGGGGATGTGTGATAGGCTTGGTGGTACCTGGGACCCTTTCTGTAATACTGGAAGGAATTTTGGGCCCCTAAGTCTCTGGGTGTTGGTTAAATGTGTCTGTACTTTTGCCTCTTTCAAGTTAGTCTTCAGTGATGACTTGGATCAGCCTCAGATTGCTAGGACAGGTCTGATCCTGCGCAGCAGTCCTTGATGGGGGCCAAGGGAGCTCAGCTTTGGTACTACAGCTCAGGCCCTCAGCAGAACATCTTACTGGCTCCATCTTCATTGTCCCTCTGACTCAAGGAGAGGGACTGCTGCCTGTTGCTGGGAAAGGTTCCCAGGAAATGACTGTGCCTAAAATCCACAACAGCTGTGGAAAGACCCAGAGGTGATGTAGAAGCTGTCTCTGCACATCTGTGGAGAAACTGCAGCTTTTTGTACATGAACTGTTTTGTCAGGAGTTTGACCTGGTGAGTATCCATTTTGTGATTGCACTTGGATAGTGAATTAATGCTCCTCTGCGCTGGGGATGTCTTTGAGGCTCACTGGAACATAATCTAGCTCTGCTGTTCAAAGGAAACCAAGGAAGGCCCTGCAATTTCTTTCAGGTTGTATTAATCTCTTTGATATAATACGTGATGACACAGTAGTTGCACAGTTAACTGTGGCTTTTTGCTTCAGAATGACCTCACTAATTACTGTACATTCAAAAGATGGATTAAGTGTCTTGGGAGAGTGTTTTATAGCAGCTGACATTTAGGTGGCTAGAGGATGTTGAAGGTGACACTGTGGAAATACCCTGCTGATGTGCCCCAGAGGCTGAGGAGACGTCAGTAGCTGGGTGGAACTGTGGGTGAAGGCACCTGAGGGACACTTTGTCACCTCCATCCATGAAGCTGGACCCTGCTGGAGGTAGAGGCAGATGTGGGTCCCCACGCACAGAGCAGTGTGGAGGCATCACTGCCCCTCTCTGTCCCCACATAGCCCTTGCAGCTCTGCCTGGATTCAGAGGTGCCATCCCTGTCTGACGAAACTTTCCATTGCTTCTGGTTGCAGCTGTGACTGCTCCTCATGCCTTCCAGGTTTTGATCTGTAGCAGGCAACAGCAATGCTGATTGTAGCAGGCAAATGCAAAAATGTGTACGTTATAAAGAAATGAAGTAAGCATTGCATGTTATGAGGCACGGCCTATGTGAGTTTAGCTGTTACAGGGAAAAGAGTAGGACATGTAGGGTAAAAAACTATTCTTTAAAAAAAATGAAGATTTTGAATCTTTATGTATGTTCTCTTCAGTTTTGTAATTTCTCTTTTTTTTTTAAAAAAAAAATTTACTGTAGCTAGTCTAAGGAGATGCATGTTTTTCTTACCCTTAATTGTACATTCCTAGTGTTTGCTTCCTAACAAAACACGTTAAAAGATACAAAGTGCATCACGGGCAAGTATAAGACTCCTTATCCATAAGTCTAAGTTTTATCTCCAGGTGTTACTGTTTTTGACTTCCATTTATATTTGCAAACATCTGTTTCCCTTCTACAGGTTTCTTTGCACCTGTTTTAAAATGCATTTGTTTGTTTTTGTGGGGATTTTTGGTTGTTGTTTGGTTTGTTTTGTTCTCATGTTCTTAGCTGGAGTCCCTTTCTGGGCCATAACCCTATGGACTCGTGTGGCCATGCCATGTGACATGCTATGTAGAGGCTGGGTGTCCTGGGAACCCATCCTCCCCTGAGAGTAGACTTCTTTTGTTGATGTTTTTGATTTGTGGATTTGATCCAAATTCTTGGTGTTATGAATGTGCAGCCAGGTTTTATCCTGGGTAATGAACACCATGTTGTTGTATGTGTATGCAGTGGTTAGGCGTTGGCATTTATTTGTGACAGCAGCCATGACAAACTCTCATTAACTATCTTCTGCAAATCTAATTTCACAATGTCAAAAAGTTATTATTTTCAGCTCACCAACATACCCAAGTCACTACCTGAGCATAACTCAAAAAGTTGCTGTAAAACTCTGTAGAGTCTCTTGGTTTTTCAGTAGGTGAATAGGAATAAAATTGTGAGTTTTAAACTACGTAATAATTTTTTTCCTTGTATCTTGAGATCTGTTCAATCAATAATCTTTCTGCTAACTCTGGGGAGAATTTTAGTTGCCTCCATAAAATGTTTTAATTATTTAAAATTATAAAATATAAGTAGGCTCAATTTGCTTGGAACTCATTAGGGAAATATATGAATAAGAAAAAATGATAATGTTTGCTTCTGCATTAATTTAAAGCAGTCTCTAAAATATGAAATCTAATCCTGGAAAGCAGTGACTTATCAGCAATGTTTACTTTTCCTATAATAGGAATAAATATTAAAGCAGCTAGTTATGTGCTTATCCCTACAGTATTGCAGTGAGCTAAGAAGGAAGATAAATAACTTGTCTGAAATCCCACATTAATTTCCTTCTTCTACAGGTTTTATGTTTGTTCATTTCCTTTTGAAAAACATTGCTTTAAAATTATTATTATAAAACAGGTTACTTGGAAACCATCAGTAGCTGCAAATGCATGCAATTTGTGTGTGATTAGAATTGTGCAAAGGTAATGCTTTATACTCGTGCTGAGCCTTTCATCCCAGTGCAAATCACCGGGTACACCCTGCAGCAGCAGCAGTGAAATGTCACTGCCCTGGGGCAGGGCTTGGCAGACCAGGGAGCAGAGCAACTGATGGGTTAGGAAACAAAAATAATTTTTTACCTTTAAGTTGCTCTGAAGAAACTTCAGCGCTCACAGTGGCAGGAAATGCTCATTTGCAGCAATTTGGTGTGCAAAGAGCGAAGAATGTGCTTTGCTGGTCTCTGCTCAGGACTTCTTGCCTGGGATCTTATCAGAAATGCCTCCCCAAAAGACCCGTCTCGTTTTGTTTATGGCTTTCTGCATGTTCGTTCTGGGACGGATGTGATAGTGCTGCTGCTCCCGTGAAAATGAAATGAGCAGTAAAATCAAACATGCTGCAAACTACCCAGAGATGGGTCCAGGTCTCTTGTGCGTGGGGAGCACATAGGTTATCCATGTGTTTGGCGTACCTGTTATTTGGAAAAATGGGTGTAGTCGCTCAGCACAGCCATGTCCCTCGGGGTAGTGAAAGGGTGCTGCAAGGGATGGAGGAGGCCTGTGCAGCTTCAGTAGATGGTTTAGATAGAACCAAGCTGTATTCACCTCAACTAGGAGGGAGAATGGTCTCTTAAAACACCCCTGACCTCTTAGCTTGTTTACCTTTATCATTGTCATTTAGGATGGATTTCTTCAAGTGATAGAACACAAGCAGGGATGCAGCTAACTGTGCTCCTATGTTGTCAAAAAGGAGCCAAATGCAAGTTAGGGCACTTGCTGCTGTTGCCACCCGAATATCATCAAGATTGCAGTGCCTGAGACATGGCATGTGCCTCAAGGTCTGAGCTGCAAGGTTTCTGGGGAATGCAGAAAAGGAGGGGATTTGGATGAGGTTTATATTCATGTTCCTTTCCCCGTATTCTAAGGGCTTTATCACAAAAAATTCCAGGAGCAGCAATTCACAGAAAGTGCTGTGCCACCTGGGATGGGGCTAAATTCAAACAGATTAAAAACACCCCATGTGCTCATTAAAAGGAGGAGGTACGGCAGTGCCGGAGATTCAAGCAAATGCCTGTAAGTTATGCTTCACCCCAGCCCACCTTCAGGCCTGCAGCAACGGGACAGACCGATGACCGTCCCCACTTTGTACGCCATGTGTCCCAGCAGGATCGAAAGCTGCAGCACTGAAAATGCAGAAGTGAGCCTTGAGCATTCAGGAACATCTGTGTCTACTCTCGTACAGTGAGTTGTTTCTTTTGGTGGCCAGCCCTCTCTCCAGATTTCTGAGCACCCAGTCTGGGCCCTCAGTGTTTTCCACATTGTAGATAACTCCACGCTCTTGCTATCTTTCCTCTGAGTATATCAGAGAGGGCCAGCACAAAGGGGGAGCATGGCAGCACTGCTAAGCGAGTGTCGTCTGCTCATTTAGTTAGCTAGTAGAGGTGCAAAGTCTGCTCTGAAAGAGTCTTCTGCTCCTTTCCCCATCACCCATCCAAATACACACCACACTGTTTCGAATGTGACATCTTTGGAGCAGGGACTGAGACACCTGATCAGCAGCTAGGATTACATGCTTTCATTCTTATGGTGCCTTGTAGGAGTTACTGCACTAGGGGCTTTTTTTTTTCTTTTTTTTTCTTTTTTTTTTTTTTTTTTTAATGTGCTACCCTTCAGCCCCATTTGCTTCTCAGCAAGTCTGAAATGCATGTTTGTCACTTGTGTTGGCTGGCCTCTCTGGGGTCAACCCTTGCAACTAGAAGAGATGCCAGTGTTCCATGGACAGCAGCGTGGTAGGATTTGGGCAACAGCTGTGCCACCAAGTCAGCTCCTCTTTTAGGATGGAAAATCCCAAGCCTCTACAGCTTGAGCAGTAGCTCAGGCAGATGCGTTACCTGGGAGTGATGAGCAGACCCGTAACTTTAGGGGAGGTTTAGGTTAGAGATTAGGAGAAAGTTTTTCACCCAAAGGGTGGTGGCACACTGGAACAGGTTGCCCAGGGAGGTCATGGATGCCCCATCCCTGGAGGCATTCAAGGCCAGGCTCGATGTGGCTCTGAGCAGCCTGGTTTAGTGGTTGGTGGCCCTGCATATGGCGGGGGGCTTGAAACTAGATGATCACTATGGTCCTTTTCAACCCAGGCCATTCTATGATTCTATGAACTTCTGTACATTATCTTGCCGTTAGAGAGAGACAAAGACCTTCCCTGCATTATCGTGTGGTCTGCTCTCACCACCTAATGAGAGCCTAAATTCCCACTGTCCCCGCAAATTCCCCAAAGCTGATTCACCACTTGAATTAAACCATAATTATATATTATCAGCAGTCACTTTATAGCAAGGTTGAAGGATTAAATGCAGTTAGTGGTGATGAATTCCAGACATGCAGGACAGAAGCCTGAAGAGAAGGCCAGCTTATGAGTAACTACAAGACAGAGTGTAATGTATTCTAAATATTTGATTCAATTAAGCTTCCTTCTGTTCTTTGTTTCAGCTTACAGATGGCTCATCAATCTATAGTTTAGGGACACATTGCTATTCTTTCTAATGGTAATTACGTGATCAGGATGGAGACAGGTTTGATTAAATGCTCACACTATGCTCTGCATATTTAAAATGGAGCAGAGTCCAAAGCAGAGGCGAAATCCTAGGCTTCAGCCTCAGGCACTCGATAGGTCTTCCTCTAGCAGAGGTGGCAGGAACTTGCCAGTAAACTCCATTCAAAGAAAAGGAGTTTTTGAATTAATGAACTATGATTTTCTTGTATCTAGTTTTGAATGTTGCTAAACTGTTATTTGACAGTTTCTTGCAAAAAATACTCGTAGTGCTTGCCCATTTTTGGCTCAGTTTTACTGAGGGGATTCTTGCAACTTGGAAATTAGTAGTAAAACAGTTACAGAGTCTGTGATCAATTTGCCAGGGACTTCTGCGTGTTCAGGAAAGGCCATCATGGTACTTTTAGGTCAGAGTATGTATTCTTAACAGCTTGTAGCTTGCTTGTGATTATCAGCCTACAGCCTCTGAAGGCAGGAATATTTGAGAGAATGCCCCAACTGTTAGTGTCCCATTTTGTGTTTCTAACCCTTATGATTTTTTGTTATTTACTTAAAAAGTAAAATTGTAATGTGGAACATGGCCAGAAGCTTTGCATCAAACGTATAATGTTCTTGTATATTCCTTTAGCCACTCCATCTGAGAGCTATTGTAGTCATTAAGAGTTTGGTAAGCTGTTTTGTGTTTGTGTTGTGGTGTTTTTTGTGTGTTTTTCTTTTTTTTTTTTTTTAACACAGGTAAGAAAATTGAGGCACACACTGGTTTGAAGCTCTGAAGGTCAAACAATTTAGAAAAAGAAATTGGGCAAGCTTTATGCCCTATTTAAAATCTCACTTAAGGGCCATACACACCTTGTCCTGGCCTTCTCCCAAGCATGGATTTTATTTTACAGCAACCAGCCCTCAACTCAGCAAAGTACTTAAGCACGTCCTGATGTGCTCTGCTGAATCAGGGTTTTAAGTGTAAGTGACAGAAATAGAACTGAGATCTCCTCACTCATAGCCCCACTCTGAAGCCATCAGGCAATGGTTGCTTTCTTCATTACTCTCCCACTGCATTTTACTGTCATGAGTGTCTGAGATGGGCAAGACCTGTGTCCTGAATGTCTACTCCTTATCAGAACCCAAGCCGTCCAGCTGAAATTTCAAAAATATGAACCAAGTAGCCAGTTCTAACAATTTTGAGACTTCAAAATCTTGGTTCGACAGTGCCTGGATCATTCAAGTACATTATTTAAACAAATGGAAGAAGGATTCTCTCAGCTCTGATACAGCTTCCCTACAGGAGGCCAGCAAATCTGAAGTGACCTTTTTCCTCAATATACATATAATACCCTTCCACTGTATCAGTCCCCCAAAACAGTAGGCAGTGGAGCTCTTTTGCCTGTAAAATTCTAGTTTTGGTTTCATGTTTAATTAGGTTTTCTCTGTAATAAAAATAAAAAGCCCTAAAAATTAGTTATTCCTATTTGTAATTCACCATGGAAAGAAGTAATTAGTTGGATTCCTATTCTGTAGCTTGAACAGAATATGCTTCCCACTTCTGAAAGTCTCTTTCATTGGTCCCAGGTAAGGTGAGCTTTTTCAACTAGTGTTTCTTGATCAAAAAATTTATGGAATGCATCAGGATGAAACAACAGTGATGGATGACAACAGCAAATGAAATTGACTAGGAGTTAAAAACACTGTAGGAAAAATACTTCGCTAGGGTGTGGAAAAAGCATAATTTTGTTATATGCTGCTTAGGGAAGGGAATCTCTGCTTGCAGTGAATTACCTGAATAGCCAATTAACAGCTGTATTGCATCCTCATACAATCATCATTTTCCTTCTGTAGGAAAGAAATGTTCTTTAGGAAGCACATGTTCTGTGCTTGCAACCTTCTAGGAACCAAGCATCTAGCAAGTTGTTTCTTTGGCAGGTAGGTGTAGAGGGAGAGAGGAAGGAGGAAGAATGAAGAATTGTTTTGGTTTTCTTCTTGCCCACTTGCTTTTCCTCATTCTGACTTAAAAAAAAAAATCTACCTGCACTGTTACCTAGGTTAAAGAAACCCACTGCTTGCACACAAAGATTGTAGAGTGTGTTCTGTATTGGAAATCCTATTTGTCCTTTGATATGCTTTTAAAGACTTTTTTTTTTTTTCTAGATGGTGTACATTTGAGGCTTCTTACACAGTAGCCTTCAAGGATTACCAATGAATTTCAATATAATTAGATTGAGAAGGCTATCAATCTCCTTGATGTCATGCACATCTCATTAAAAGTCAATTTTTCCTATTATAGCTTTTAACATTAGTAAACTTCACTTTCTTTCCTTTTGATGGTAGGACTCATTATTCTGCTACTCAGTAGCCTCTTTTAGGAGAGAAAATGACTTTGTTATATTGACTCACCTGGAATGCAGTCATTCTATAGAGGGAGACTTTTTTCAACCACTGTCTTACAAGGATAACTTCACAAAATTTTACTTTATTACAATTAAAGTAAGAAACCATAATAGATCTCAAAATAAGTCTCTCTTCCCAACTTAGCTCCCCTTAGGATCCTGCTGCTCCTAAAATCTACTTTCCCAGGCTGTGCTATCCAGTGGAGATATAGGTCAAATAACCTTTTTTCATACTGCTCTGCCTGCCTTTTTGCTGATTACTTGATGCTGCTGCTTGTTTCCCATCTGCTGGGCTTCTTCCAGTTACAACTTGAATGCTAATGTGACTCCATCCCCCATTGGGAGCATGCTGATATTGACTCGTGCATCTCTGAGAAGCTTCTCATTGAGGTGGTGGATGCTCTGGGTTTCCAAGTCATCCTTTCTTGGTTTTAGCACCCTTCCACTCCAAAGGACCTATTGAAAAAGTAAATGTAATGAACCTCATTTGTTCCAGTATGTTGCTTGGACCACAAAGGAAGCTTTGGAAAAGGTCCTGCATATTTTCTAGAAATTGATATTATTTATTGTATTTCAGATTTCTAGTGGTCTCTGACATGGAGCTCTCATAACCAAGTGGGATTGGGAGTCCACAGAACTGGCTAGTTGTACTTCTACAGCAAATCAGAAGCAAAAAAAAAAAAAAAAAAAAAAAGTGATTAAACATAGGTATTTTTAAAAGCCCCATAATCCTGAAGGTGCCTGAAATTTAAGATTGTTCTCTGTTTCTAGTAAAAGTTATTAATTGATAGCTTATTAGTAGTTACTGATTACAAGTGCTACCTTTGATCTTGCATAAGTACTGTACATAGTAGAAAATGCATTACAAGACAAATCAGAATAATGCAGAGCATTCTCTGTAATGAATCACAAAAAAATGGATGTTTCTGTTATCACAGGCTGTTTATATACTAACATAAATTCAACACATTACTTCTTACTTTTATAGGGTTCTATTCCTTGCTTATATTTGTGTTCCATATAGCTTACTTTAGGAATTTTTGTTGAATTTTAAAAGCCTCCTTTGTATAACGTGGAACAAATGTTGCAAATAGCAACCAAGTTGCAGGTCAGAAATCGCATTACTAGAATCGCACTGTGACTTTTTTTTTTCCTTTCCCAGAGGCAAAAGCAGTAACTCCCTGTGCTACTACCACTACAACTGCAGTACTTACATTATCAATAGCTATTATTCCCCCTTTTCTTATGAGACGCAAACATTTTTCATAGTACTCATTGTAGCTTTCTTTATCCGCATCAATGAAAGCAAAGTCAAAGGTTTCCGCTTCTCCACTGGCCAACAGTTCATCTAGATGAGCAACAAAGTGAGTTGTTACACCCTGGTTGATGCTGTGTAGGAGGAAGTTGTCTGTTTATGTCAAAGTTCTCATTCAATAATGGTTTTGGTGCCTTGACCAGGCAGCCTATTCCTCTACAGCTAATCACTAGAAAAACTTATCCCACAGAAACTGATCTAGACATGTTGTATGCCATAAAACACTGTTACCAAGTTCTGCCTACTTGGAAGTTCATGGAGTAGTTCTAAACCTGCAGGATACAGCAGGGACTGCTGAAAGGTGCAGTAAAAACAAATCAAGCACTTTGAAACTGGACACACTCTACACCTTCAGCTATTTTTTAAACTGACTGAGGAGAACTGTTTTCTTAAATGGACTAGGATTTTTCTTGCATTTATGAACAAGTGCTAATCTGTCATTGATGATGAAGTGCCATGATACAGGTCATGAAACAAACTCTGTCAGAGATCTATATCCCAGTAAAAGATTGCTGTAAGTTGTCCCTCTCCAGGCCAAGGCAAGTGGAATTCAGCTTTGTTCTCCTAAATGGACTTCTTCACTGAGAACTCCAAATAGCCAGTTGCAGAAGGGCTGACTTCTGCCTTCCTAAGGTTCTCGGCCACGGCTCTCACCTGCCCTCATCCTCTGTCAACAGAGGATCTTTTTGTCTGAAGTGTTGCCTAGACAACACTGTCCATCAGACTTCAAGGACAGTGCATCCTAGAAGACTGCTAATATTTGCCTCTTTAGAAAGGATGGATTAATCTGGAACTAATATAAGGTGATGGACAAAACAGGGTGATCCACCAAACACCTTTGCTGGAAACCTTCTTCTGCCCTCTCCATTCCTAGTAAATTTCTTGCATTTTCAGAAGATTTATTCATATCCCCTTTGCCCCACATCTTCTCTTTTTTTTTGAATGAGAAAAGAGATTGCCTTTCTAATGGCCTTGCGTGCTTTTGACATACCCTAAATTTGAACTTTTCCGGATACAATTCAACATTTATACCCCAAGTTTTATACTGGCTTCTGTATTTTTTCTGTACCTCAGCCCTTTCAGAAAATTATTCCTGTCTATAGCAAAGAAATACTTGCTTAGAATGGACAACGGATAAGAGAAATTGGGCTTTGTCTAATTAATCTGTTTTAATCAGCTTTCCCAGAAGCAGCTGACAATAGTACTTCATAGATTAAACAAGGCGATGGGCAAGACAGGTGAGTGACCAGTACGGCCCACCATACAGGACAAGCATTTTTGTCCTCTTTGCTAGCATGTAGGAAAAACGTGAACTTATGAAGGTTTGGTTTATTTTTTTTTTTAATAGAAGCTGCCTCACTGTTAGCAAAGGGATCACATCCACAAGCATATTTGGTCTTAGATTTCATCAGCATTATATCCATCTTCTCTTTCTAGGGAAGTGGAAAAAAAGTATTTTAGGTTACTTACCAAGTGTTTGAATTGCTGGCTTAATCCTCAGGTCAATTTTATGATCTACTCCTGCCTAGAATGAAAAAGAACAAAGAACTGATAAAAATGGTCAAGAAATGACCTGTTAGTAGGTTTCACTCGGGGGGTGACGAGTGTTCAAGTATTTTTCCTATTATTTCTAGGTTGCAGACAGCACTTATTTGTATTTCCAAATGGAATTGTCTCATTCTCCTTTAATGACAGGAATGCTTCTGTGTGAAAGTGCAAGTCTAAGATATCAAAATCCCTTGACATGCAAATGCAGCTGTCCTAAACATGTAACAGAAGAGATGCTACTTACCTCTTTCCACAGTGGCTTTCCAATTTTGACATAGTCCTCATTTATATCGCAGGCAATAACTCTGCCATTATCTGGCAGGACAAGTGCCATATTCAAGGCATTATAACCTGTGAAAACACCTAGGAAAATCATAAGAGTCATCAACACTTACCGTATTGTGAAGGAAAAAAAACTCGATAAATAGTGAACTACAGGGCTCCCTTCAGGAATAAAAACCCCAAGGGAGTCAAGGATGGCAATTTGATAAAGGACACAAAAGTTTTTTTTCCTCCATTTTAATGTAACAGTGGGTTGGGAGGAAATTTTACTTATTTATTTGTTTATTAATCAATCTTTCAGAAATTGTTCATGTTGTTTTTTTTCCACAAGTCTCCTGGACACACAGGGCAGAGTCTGGTCCTGCATCTCTGAGGAACATCCTTATTTAAAAGTGGAGTTAAATCCTGAGCTAAAGGGACTTGACCAGTAGCAAAATACCAAGACATCATAACAGCCAGGCCAAGAATGGAGATGGTGGGAACCCATATGTGGCTGCTCGCCATCAGTCTTGCTTTGGGATGTCCTCCTAACACAGATGCATCAAGGAAAGTGGTTTGGATATGGGACCCGTGCAGCGAAACATCTCCTTCTGGCAAGAACCTGATACAGGAAGGAAGGCATACACCCTGTCCTGCAACTGTTGGAGATCCAAGTGATCTGCTGATTTAATATTTTTCAGATTACCTCAGAGCTGATGAGACATTCATGCTGATGCCAGAATTACTGAATGCAAAGATACACAAAGTGTCAAGTAAGTGCAAATCAGATGCTACTTTCACACCGTAGTTTGCCCAACTGTTTGCCAAGACAGGTATGCAGTGCCTTACTATGTTTAGATATCTTTTGTAAACATGGCTGTATTTGTAGAAGCACAGCCAGGAGCTTTATTCTGCTACAGAGAGGACAAAGTGCCACTCTTACCTATTTCAATAACTTTCTTGGCTTTAATGAGTTTGACCAAATTTGCCATAAGCTGAGCCTCGTCACAGGACACCATCATTCTACCCCAGGGATGATCAGCAGTGATCTAGAAAGGGGGGGAAAAAATAACACATCACCACAAACAAACACCAAAGCTTCCGAAAAAATATCCTAGGGAAAAAGCCCAGACAAATCCCAGGAAAAACAGATACTCCTACCTTTCTCATTTCAGATGGCTTTGTGCTCTATCTATGAGCCAGAAATTGGTTTGAATTTAACAGTAACTACAGAAGGGCAGAGTGTGTGTCATAAGCAGTGGCTAATCATTCAAAGCAGTAATATGCCCCAAATGACTATGAAAGTCCTTTATTTCTGTGTATTTATGTAAACAGATGCACTTTAAAAAAAAATTATAACCTCTGTACTTATGCCCTTATTCCTCTGAGATGTGCAGGATGTTTTTATCAACTGCTATGTTAAAGTCTGTTGGTGAAGGTCAGACCACCTGGCCCTGGCTACACTGTGCAGAGCTGGAGAAGCTGTGGCCACGCCAGGGTGGGAGGGCCCTGGCACCAAGGAGGGAGCAGCAGCAGAAGGGCTGTGCCCTGGCAGTTCATGGGGAAGAAGGGTCCTCCCATTTCCTTTCTTCCTCTAGGGCTCATTCCAACTAACCAGCTCCAGTACTTAACATTCAGTTGCTTTTATAGAGGAGTAGTTTGTCTCATCTGAAATGATTCAATCCTGAGTCAGGAAGTCTGTTCTGAGCTCTGACACTGGAGCCTGCTGGAGGGTATCACCTCTCTGATCTACAGTTTCCTTATATGCCAGCTAAAAGGAGCAGAAGTCATCTGTGCAAGCTAAAATCAAGTGCAGTCCAAACACACAGGCTTGGGAGCCATGGATAAGAAGACATGTCTAAAACATATGCCAGTATTATTAGATACTCATTTGGGTAGCCATGAAGAGTCTGGGTACTACCAGTTTAAAACAAATTCTCAAATGTATGTTTTTGCATTTAATAGATTGGACAGCTTTGCATTGCTTCTCCTGTGTAGGAAGTGTATCCAAGGGAAGTGGATTTGACCAGAATTTTTTTGGACCAGGTATCATCAGTAAGTCTAAATATGCACACAGAGTGGTCTCTAAGGTCTGGAAATCCCAGAAAGCATGAGCAGTAGGGAAACGAAGAGGGTTTAAGCCAACTTTCTGTGTACATCGAATAATGGTTTTCAGTAGTAAGTAGGATTTTAGTAGTCTCCTCAAGGTTCTGGATTATAAAACTAGCAGACTAACCTTAAGGTGCTGGGCTATTAGGTATGCCCGTAAGGAACAGATAGCTGTACAACTGAGGCTGCTCGTAGTCCTTCCTGAATGATCCATTAACTTTGTGTACCACCAGCTATAAATCCAGGTGTGTGCAAAGAAGATGGAAGAAGGAATATTACAGAGTCCAGCAGTTCAGGATGAGGTGTGGGCAATACCAAAAGGGGCTAGTGGAACACTGAACGGAAAATTTGTGTTGGCGGATAAAGTACTGACCAGTCGCAGCTTCTTTAGGATTGGGTGTTCCCGCAAAGAGTGATCCAGTATGTATTGCCAGAGAGGACTGCTTTTCCCAATAATACTCCTGGGTGATCTGGGTGTCCCAAAAAGTAAGGAGGGGTATCTTTTACCTACAAAAAATAAGGAATAATAAGAACATCTGTCTTTTTCAGTTATTGCCTGCTTAAATAAAGCAAGGACTTTTGTAATTCTTAGAGTTCTTTGCTCTGAAAAATCCAGAGAAAAAGGAAAATGCAATGTAGCTCCGTGGACTATAATCTTTTTCCCCTTCTTTTTAACCTCCAAGATGTCCAGCTGCAAGTCTCCAAAGGCTGAAAGAGAAAGGCTTGGGTACTCTGTTGTTCAGTGGCCGATGTGAAAGTTACAAACTGTTCTACTTTGACAGGACAAGTAACCACATCAAAACTCAAAAGGGCAAGTGTAAGGAGATAAGCATGAATGAGACACACTATTTTCTTAGTCTGGGGACCTTGTTTTGCAGACTGATGGAGGCTGCTGGTCTTCAGGGCTGTCAGCTGATGCATCTTCTCAAGCTCTGTGTTCTCCTAATGACAATGTCCTGCCCTCTAGCCAGGGGCAATCCGGCATTGCTCAATGGTTTGTTTAGCATGAAACCAGTGTGAAAAAAAAAAAAAAAAAAAAAGTGGGTGCTGAAAGCTGAAGACTTTTGCTTGTCCTCTTAAATACAGAAACGACCTCAGAATAATGCCCAATGCTTCTTTTACCAAATGGGGAAAATATTTTAAACAAGTAACAATAAAAAATTCAGTTCCACATCTGCTAGATGATTGCTATTAAGGAACACTTTTATTTCGAGGTTTTAATTTATTTTCTGTTAATGGCCCTGTTTTACACACTATTATTGCTGATGTGTAGATTATTTCAGCAACTTGCCTTAAGTCAAAGGGCATGTAAGCAAGTGGCTGCGTTACAAATCCAACAACAGCCTCTTTCCTCTGCCTCACCCTGTGCTCGCACTTCCTCTGCCCCCGGGGACTGGAACCGAAACTGTTATCAGAAGAGAAACTTGTGACTATCCCCCGCCAGGGTTTTTTCTGCCTGGCCGAATAAACGCAGGCAGGGGCAGCGCTGGGGGCGTGCCCTCGCCTTTGCTGGGACTTTGTCCCGGCCCCAGGCTGCAGCAGCTGGATTACAGGG